>NC_052618.1:6428355-6728355 GCF_016545825.1 Eucalyptus grandis
GGGTTCGGCATCAAAGATGTGAAGAATCCCTATCTTCCACACCTAACTTTATGAAAAAATACTGGAGATATTATTAGACAGCTTGAGTATTCTTAAGTAATTAGCAATATCATATATATCATGAACTGCGCTAGATCGGATATTGCATACTTAGTTGAAAAACTAAGTAGATATATCGATAATCTTGGTCACGAGCATTGGAATGCTCTATTGATAGTGTTAGGTTATCTAAAAAGAACTAGAGACTATGTTTTGCAATATGGTGGATATCTTACTGTTTTGTAAGGTTATTGTGAGGCCAACTGGATCTCGAATTCTGATTAATTAAAATTGACTAGCAAATATGTGTTCACGCTAGAAGTTGTCGCGGTATCTTGGAAATCTTCAAAACAAACTCTAATAGCATGCTCCACAATGGAATCGGAGTTTATTACTTTGGATAAAGTTACTGAAGAAGCACGGTGGCTTTGACAGTTTTTAAAGGATGTTTCATTATGGCCAAAGCCCATGCCTGCAGTATACATTTACTGTGACAATCAAGCGGCAATTGCAAGGGCACAAAATGTAATATATAAAGGTAAGTCTGGACACATACATTGTAGACATGATACTGTATGACAGTTGCTTTCGAATGGAATAATTTCTTTAGACTTTGTAAAGTCAAAAGAAAAATATTGTGCATCTGCTGACAAAGGGTTTGTCAAGAGAACATGTAAACTACACATCGAGGGGAATGGGGTTAAAAGCTTTAATTAAATAAAGAGATTCCAATGTGGAATCCTAATCTAGTGATTGGGGATCCCATAGACTAGGTTCAATATGGCAACACAAATTTTGGAAACTCTAATGTGACCACTATTCCCCACTTCAATGATGCAATAGTGATTCTTATGGTATTTTAAGGGTACGTTACGCATTTAATAATTCTTATAGCTTGGATTTCAAAATCTTAGTAAGGTAATGTAAGATACCTTTGATAGGAATGTACCTATATATGTGGAGCTGGCCGATTTTATGAAAATCTTTAAAGGTTGAGATTTCTAAAGCAAGCATGAATCTTGAGAGGTTTAGAGCTGAAAGAATGAACACAATCGAGAACCAATCTTGATTCAGCGATACTCTATGTGAGGTTTATTGTCTGGGCTTACATCAATAACTAGCAATTCAACGCTTAGTCCATCAACTAGTTAAGTAAGTCCGATAAGCTTTCACTAAAAAATGTTCAAAGTGAAAGTTACCTATCTTAATACAATTTATCTCCGCAGACACACTTGGAAGTATTCAAGTCAGAAAATGTTTTGTTGAGCTAGTAATGTGGGGGCTTGCTGAAATTAAGTATCAATGGCTCAACATAAGTTCACACATTTCTTCTTCGACCTTTGGTGTTAATGGACGATTTAATTAATGCGTTCCTTCAGCCTTCATGCATTAGTCTTGGAATAGTTTATGGACAAATTAATTGATGCGTTAATGGACACATTTCTTTAGACTTGATGCAGCAGTTTTATGATGAATTTATGGACAAATAATGGATGGATGCGTTAATGGACAAATTCCCTCATTTTTGCACAACAGCTTTTACTTGCATCTAGGGATGTCGTAATAATGGATATTCTAGAGTCTCTTCGCAAAAATTCTAAGATAATCTTTAGCTTATGAAAATGATTATCTTATGTGTAACGACCGCAACTCCATCTCCAGGGTCTTTAGCAGCAGAGGTTATTTTCGTGGCGTTCCAAGCTCGTTACTGTCCTGATTCTTTTTATCTTGTTAAGAAATATAGGTGGAAGCCTGAACAAATGAACTCCCCAGACAAGACTGTGACATATATCAAACAAAACTTGTTACTTTATATTACAACAATTCGTTTACAAGTCCCCCCTTTTTTTTCCACGGGCCCTTTTTTTCTTTTTACACCATACTACAAGTTTTCACTTAGGCCAGGGAAAACTCCTATCCCCTCTAGCGTGACTGCAGCTTCCAAAACTAACGTGACACTTTCTTGCCTACAAGTTTGAAAAATAAGGAATGAATCCAAGACTTAGTAAGTAAAAACCCCCAATCCTCTACTAGGATGACAACTCGTCATCAAATCCAACATGAATAGTACTCGTATTAAAATATCGATGGCAGATTGATAGCAATATTATTGATTCACCTCGACTACACATATGTATTCCTTCGCTTTAACTTCAATGCATGCTTACCTTCAGTTTATCTATGAACACACCAAGTCATGTAGTCTTAAACATACCGACATGCATAAAAGGTTCATTAATATACATCTCGGCTCAATTAGGGCATCCCAGCTCAATCGAGGTATCTAGCTTCAAGCTAGGCATCTAGCTCAACAAGGACATCTCGGCTCAACTGAGGCATCCCGGGAGCTAGCTCACCTAAGGTATCCGAGTTCAACCCAAGCATCATGGCTCAACTAAGACATCTTGTTCTCACGAACGAGGCATTGTTGCCAACGCTATGTTACGACGATTTTCTTCTGTCATTTAATAATCACATATCATGTATCATGCAAGCTAGTTTATCATCTTCCATCTTAACCCACACATGAGCAAACCATACAAAATGGACCTGCGACATAAAAACGACTACTCATGAGTAAGCACATGAATAAAACTCAACAATGTAGCATATCGTACCTTCGATGAACCTCGATAAATTATAGGTGCCTTTACCAATAAAAGGCCATCTTGTGAGGTGGAGGGCGAGCAAGGTCGAAAGAGAGAGAGAGGCGTGAGGAGGAGATATCATCCAAGAGGAGGGGAAAGGGGAAAGTGGATGGCAATGATGAAAATGAGGAGGGGTCCTTCTATTTATAGTACTCGGCGTCATCATTATCGAGCTAAATGGTCCATTCTAAATTTTTCAAGTGGCCTGCCTATGGTCCTTAGGTGGCGAGCCTTCTTATCCAATAATTACGCCTAAGGAATGAGTTGGACGGCTAAAAGATCTTGCTTGACAATTTAGCTTATAGGCATCATTGATGATGGCCTGCTTTTCGCCCTTTCATTGGACCACTTGTATCCCGCATTTAATGAGCATTTAATGAAGTTGCCATGAAGGTTGCCAACTCGGCATCTTAATCCCTTAGGTAATTAATGAGGGGTTCGTGTATTGCTTTCCAATTGGGCCACGTGTGCGCCATCCTTTTCTTGCCCATCAAGGATATTTTGACCTCATCATGGCCTTTTGAAAAGTCAAAGGACACATCATCCCCTTCATTTAATGATGGTGTTCTAGAGTTTTCTCTATTTTGTCATTTTCTTCCTCAAGAAGGTGGTTCGGAGGATTCTGTTGTCTAAGTTGGTTCTGGAGTTGGAAAATGGATCACTAGGTATACCTCGAAAAATCGAGTAACATACACCTGAGGTTCAACCATTCTGCCCGATGCTCAGCCAAACCGTTCTTTTGGACAGTCGATCGACCTAGATGGTTGGTCCTTGGTCCTTCGGTTTGTCAAGGCCAATCATAAGGCTATCCATGGCCTAGCACTAAGCCAAGACACTCATGAACATTAGAATTAGTGATTGAATAGTCGGGTCTATCCCGAGGCTCATTTTGATCGGCACCTGATTTATCCATATGGTTCATGGTTGGTACATTACCGATCCACGATCGAACATCACTAATTCAAAATTCATTTCTGATCACTAAGAATTAAATATGGAATGATGCATTTTTGGTTGAAAGATGATCACATTTGATTGAGTTGGATCGTCCGTATATTAGTGCATAGCTAGGCGGAATCACCCGCGAATAGGCATTATGACCGGTCAAATCGACTCATGACCATTTGCCGATCCAAAATCACCCTGTGATCAATCCTTGAGATCCAAAAGTCATCTTATGAGCTGGTGATCCGATCCCATCGGGGCTGATAGAAAATTCACGGCCGACACCTAGACCATTTCGTGACCGATTGGTCGATCGGTCAATTACTGAGCCTTGATTTCTTACCCATTGAATTGATCGATCCCATGACCAATGGCCCATGATCGCTCCATTTATGACCTTTATGGTCGATCCTCACGGGGTTGAATCAAGGGTGTCACATTATGAGTCTTCTTTAATTCATGACAAACAGAGTCATTCGGAAATTAGAATTTCTATTTGGAAAAACACTCCTCCAAGTGTGTCGATTTCTAGAAGTGTTCAACAGAGTTCTGTTTATACAGTATTAATACAAACGTGTTCGGAGTGTTGTATTTTGGGAGGCATAGTTCGTAAAACTGCTTAACACTGTTGGCAAGAATTAATTATTTTGAGGAGATTCGGTTAGCCATACCTCACCTCCTGTTTAATTTCCCATAAATTTTATTACAATCAAACAAATTTGTATTTGGGTTGTGACTTGGCATCTTCATATGTAAAGCTTATACATATATTGGTTTGATCATTATTATCATCATCATCATCATCATCATCATTTTTCTCATATTTATTTTTTTGGTTCCAACAAATAGACCTACATATTTTTTATATCCAATACGTAAACATTATTTTTTCTTCCAACACGCGAAAATTATTTTTCCAACTTCATTATCATTCTCATCATGTAAATGTTAATAGCTGTCATTATCGTTCTCATCATGTAAATGTTAATAGCTGTGTACTTAAGCCCATCTAAATAATCTAGATGCAAAGTGCTACGCCTCAACTTAGCATACCTATTGCTCAAAAAATAAAAAATTAGCATACCTAGTCCTCTTTAGTCCTTACAACAACCATCCATCGAGCAAGAACTTATTTCTTTTGAGCAGCCAATGAGAATCTTGACGACTTTCAATACAAATCTCTCAACTTTAAGAAATATCTTGGATTTGCTCATCAGAAGTCGTCGGACCAAAGATCCGGGCAATGCCTTGTAATGATGCGTAGGCGGAACATATGGATCGATAGAGAGAACTTGCGATTTCAAAGTTCTAATAACAGGGAAGTGAGGGACTGCTCTGTGAATGGAATGCGGACTTCTAACCAATTCGGCTGGAAAAGCAGAATCGAAAGCTATTTTGTATTCCTGTGCTGTGCCGTACCAAGGGTTGGCATTCTAATGTCCAGGTTGATTGCTTCTAGCAAAGACCAACACACGGGAAAAAATATTCCTTCAAGTGCAGATCTCCTATTCCACTATTTATCGATACTTCAACCAACCTGATGATGGCCATTCAAGCCCCGCCCAGTCATTCATTATCTCACGGTCCTCTCTTTGAACGACAGGAAATAAACAGTGGGAAGAACCTCATAAACCACAGAAAAGTCGACTAGAAAGGCCTAGTTATCAAAGTTAAACCAGCATTATTGATTCGATACAAAAGCTATTAAGCAACTGAAGTTCCCACCGACTTGTTTGGCAGTTCCAACAGTCGAAATCACACGCACGCACATAAAGTCAACGGACGTCACATGTATTAATTGGAATGAAAATACCGTCCAAGTGATCTGGCTTATGGCCACGCCATTCCAAGTCCTTCCACCAACTCCTCTACCCTATGATTTTCTTCAAATGCTCGCTGGAAACTTCATTGGTCAAAAGAGACTTGAGATATGGGCAGTCGTAAAAACTCAACCTTTCTAACCTTGGTGCAATCCGTAGCCCACAGGATATACTAGAAAGTTTGGGCACATAATGGAGGGACAACTTGTTCAACATAGGGAGGAAATAAGACATCTTGAGGACTTGGCAAATAGAATTTTGGCAGCAAATTAGGCTTTTGATGGTTGGCAGTCCTCAATTGTGACCTCTTCCAGATTGTTGAGATTATCAAGCATCTCGCATGAGAAATTAACTGTCAACTCAGGGCATTTACACAATGTCAACAACTTGAGAGAAGATAAACATCCCTTCTGCACTAAGCCCTTCCAAATGTTTCTCAAGTTTCTCATGTAATACGCGTACAGAAACTCTAGAAGATATTTGTCCGTCAATCTCCTTTTGCACCTTTTCCATGTCCCAGTTCAGAGGAACAGGAACACAGATGACTATCAAATAGATTCCTCAAAATTGCAGATTCCTTCAAAGCTTCAATGACAATTGCTTTTCCACCCTAGTTTCTGCCATATTTTCCAATTTTTTCAATGTTAGATTTTTTTATGGACTTAATGAGATGGTCGACTATAGACTCATATTTAATGGCACCCCATCCTTCTGATGGTCTCCCTTCTTGTTTTCCACCGCCGCCTAACATATCAATTGAGGCATCGGCATCATCCAAAGTAGCATGTGAAGAACTTGCCTTTTTCATCTTTGGTATGTGCATAATATCGTTATATTCTGGACTGGCTTCTATCCTCGCCTTTTTATCTCCAATTTCATATTCCAGTCCCGAGCACTATGAATCAACATCAGATTCTTGTTTCGAGGAATATGAATGAACTTTGTCAGAAGCAGTGTCTTCATCTACTTCCAAGGAAAAGGGTTCAACCTTTGGCTCTGCGGTGTTCCATATTTGCAAAACTGCACTTTTTGAAGTTTCTCTCCTATGATATCTGGACTTGCTCCAATCTTTATCTTCTCATCCGTGTGTTCAGATTCTGATTCTGAGCAATGTGAACCACCTTCCGATTCTGAGTAATGTGAACCAACTTCCAACTCTGAGTGTGATAAATATGAATGAACTTTTCCCAAAGCAGCATGAGGATCGGCGTCCTTTTTCATTATTCAGGGAAGTAGTTCAGACTCTGTATCTCGAGTACTTTGCATTGGCACAAAATCACTTTCTACTCTTTGCTTCTGCATGGCTACTGGTTTTTCTGTTGTACTTGACACTGTTGCAGTTTCATCTTTTTTTAGATCACTCACTAGCGATCCTTTGTTCGCGACATAGCCTGCCCTTGTGTGATGCAAATCAATACCCAATAATGGCTTGAGTTCTGTATAGAACCACATTCATGAGGCAAAGGCACAATCATTATCATAATCTGCCCTGAGATATATAAAACTTTCCTTTCTGCAATTTATCAAACACGTTTTATGATAATACGGCTACACTTATCTAAGTGGATAGCTTGAAAACCGAAAGCCAAAGTCAATTCCTTTCTTCACCATAAACGAAATCATTTGTCACCCCATTTATCGACTTTGGATCAGTTCAAAGAGAAAGAGCCTGTTTTAGCCCAAAATAAATCCTGATACACAAGAAGTGCTTCTTTGGAAAGAGCAGCGCTTCTAGATTTTATGCTATCTACAAAACTAATTTGATGCATATATAAATGAAATTTTATTGATAGAAGCACCGAGGCAGCAATCACGCAAGCACAGAAAAACTCTCACCTCTTTAGTCACCTTCAGCTTAGCAATATGCTATTGTCTAAACAAAGAGTACTAGAAAACTCATCTTTTAGGACAAAGCAAGGTTGCAATTGAATGAGCTAAGGTTATATTAGTGTCGTATGTCAAATCTTCTCCCCAAATCACTTAACGTTAATGATTCTTTGAAGAATAAAAGCTACCTTTTTGATCTTCAGCAGCATGAGAAGAGGTAAATAGTTCGGTCTCTGTATCTCGAGTGCTTTGCATTGGCACAAAATCACTTTATGCTCTTTGCTTCTACATGGCTACTGGTTTTTCCACTTCACTTGACACTGTTGCATTTTCTTCTTTTTTAAGATCACTCAATAGTGATCCTTCGTTCGTGACATAGCCTACCTTTGTGGGAAGCAAATCAATCCCGAAAAACCGCTTGAGTTCTGTATAGAAACAAATTCATGAGGCAAAGGCACAATCATTATCATAATCTACCCTGCGATATATAAAACTTTTCTTTCCACAATCTATCGAACACATTCCATGATAATGGAGCTACACTGATCTAAGTGGACAACTTGAAAACAAAAAGCCAAAGTCAGGTCCTTTCTTTACTATAAACAAAATCACCTGATCACCTCATTTATCGACTTTGGATCAGTTTAGAGAGAAAGAGCTTGTTTAGCCCAAAATAAATCCTGACACACAAGAAGTGTTCCCTTTGAAGTAGTAGCGCGTCTAGACTTTGTGCTATCTACAGTAGTCATTTGATGCATATATAAATGCAATAGTATTGACAAAAGCATCGAGATGGCGATCTTGCAAGCACAGAAAAACTCTGGTCTCTTTAGTCACCTTCAGTTTAGAAATTTGCTATTGTCTAAATATAGTACTAGAAAACTCATCTTTTAGGACAGAGCAAGGTTGAAATTGTATGGGCTAAGATTATATCAGTTTCGTGTTGCAAATCTTCTCTCCAAATCATTTTACATATAACGATTCTTTAAGGAATGAAAGCTACCTTTTTGATCTTCAGCAGCCTAAGAATAGGGGCCCGAACCCAAACTAATGGATGTATCGACTGAACTAGCGACGGGCTAATCAAAGATCGATTTTTCCTGAAGCAGCAGGCAATTACAGCAATGTTAGTATTTTCAATACGTAAACTACATTGATACTGTCAAAATAATATCTTGAGTCCATGTGGACCAGGCCCAACTTCAGGTTGATCTGCCTGGAGGCCTTGCCTGTCGTCCGGCGGGCCAGAAAGTGGACTCCTTGCCCGCAGCCCACCTGGCTGGGCACCTGAGACGTGCTTGGGTTTTTTTTTTTTTTTTGGCATAGACCAATAGGATTTATTCCATAACTTTGCTAGATATTTGAGTTGTATGTTTATCTAATGAGAAGATTAAATCGCTAGAAATATCTCAATAAAATTTCCTGTCATTCTTAGAGCACTAGTTTGTGAATCTAAGGGTGTAAACACTTGAGACATAGAGTAATTGTAATTTTCATTGTATCGCTTGATTATTATTAAATTTTGTTGTGACTCTCCCTGTAGATTATTGGTTTGGATGGTTTATTTTAGTTGTATATCTCATTTCTTTTTGCATATTTTTTAGCAAATAAATATCATAGAGCCAATGTTCCCAAAGCAAATTTCTAGTGACATAGGGTTTGATTTGGCAGTGCGCTGGAAAGGATAGGTTGCCTGCAACTTTGAGAGAGAAATTTTTTTTCAAAAGAAAGAAAAGGCGCATAGAATTGATTGTTGAATTTAGCAAATAAGGTGTTGATTGAGGTGGTAGAAAAGATCCATACAACAGCTTTATGAAAAAGCTGGAGACGAAAAGTAATGAGTTTTAGCAAGTGCCCCATGACAATCTTTTAACATCTATGTAAAAAAATAATACGAAAGTAGCACAGAGTAGAGTTTTGTGATTGAACCTCCTCGACATAAACTTTCATAATTATATTTAGTTAAGTTTGCATGTACAATAATCATAACTCGTAACCTATTGGAGGCAAACATAGGCTAGAAACTAATAATGACGTAAGAGGGAGAAAGAAAGGTATGTTGACCTCAACAAGTCGTTGCATCTCATTGTCATCCGACTTTCTTCCGTGATAAGCTACCTTCAACTCTGGTAATCGTCTCTGGTGTCCCTGGGGGCAAAGAACATCACCAATCTTGTTAACCTCTAAATATTTGCAGTTAGCAAAAATAAAAAATCATTTTGAGACTCATTGCTTAAACATGTACGAGGATATGAGAACACAAGAACAAAAGAGAAATCAAGTTATTTGCCATGAATTGAGAAAGTACAATGCAAATGATTTCTTGAGAGAGATGATTTATTTCTTTACCGTCTCTTAATAATAATTATATATTTAGGAAAAATTATCAAAATAATTCTAAACCTATTACACTTATGCAAATTTAGTGATAAATTTTTTAATTGTATCAATTGAGTCCTAAACTTTTTCATAATTTGTCAATTTAGTCATTCCGACCAATTTTGACTAGAAATTGCTTACGTGGACACTAGCCATTTTACATGGCATGGTTCATGCTTAAGTGGATAATTTTTTTTAATAAAATTGAAAATATGAATCATTCTTCTTTCCATTTTCCTTTTTCTTCTTTTCTTTCCTTTCTTTTTCTTTTTTCTTCTGTTGGTAGGCCAGCGACCAGCTATAGGAGAGGGTCGACAAGAGCTGGCCTTGCTTGAGGCCCAAGCTTGTCAAGATCGAGCAAGGCAGACCTTGTTGGTATTTAGCGGCTCAAGCCTCACCCAATCCCAGCAAGTGCACGCCTCGCTTGAGGCGAGGCTCCACCTTGCTAGATTCGGCAATGTCGAGCCTCGCTCAAGGCCAATGAGGCTCCACCTCACTTGTGGTCAGTCGTCAACCGTTGCAAAGGCCTATCATTGACGGAGGGAAGGGAAAAAAAGAAGAAAAAGAAAGAAAAAATGAAAATAAAAATATATCTAAAAACTAGAAATTTTTTAAAAATTGTAAAAATTGTCTACTTTATCCTTGCCTGATCCTAGCAATTGCAAGCCTTGCTTGAGGCCAACAAAGCTCCTTCTCACCTGTGGCTGGTTGCTAGCCATCGCCAAGGCCTTGCAATTGGTGGAGGAAGAAAGAAAGAAAATTTAAAAATTAGAATTTTTTCACAAATTGTAAAAATTGTTCACATCAACGTCAACTGTGCCACATAAAACGGTCAACATCTACATTAGTAATTTTTGGCCAAAGTTAGATGAAAGGATTAAATTGTCAAAATGTTTAGAACTAGATTGGCACAATTGAAAGGTTTATGATTAAATTGTCACAAATGTAATAAGTTTAAGATTTTTTTGATAATTTTCTCTAAAAGGAAATGTTCTCGTGAGCAAACTCCATGCCACAAGGGGGATTATCTGAATTCGAACGTACTGTTGCTTGAGAGTTGTTCCCTGAAGTTGCGGCCGAGACATACACAGGGAGTTCCCTGATTTGGAGAGGGGCATCATCGATGGAGGCATTGGAATCAGTTTGATTTTCAGGCAGCGGAGGGGGGACGACAGCTGCGGGGTGGTCAATGCACGTGTGCCTTCCACGGTACGTGATCTCGGAGACAGTGGGGTCGTCATCAAATCTTTGCACTTGCCTGGTAGCCAAACAACCTTGGACATTCCTATAAGTGCACCTATAGTAGTCCCTGAAAATGAAGTTCGGGAAAATTATCAATGAAAGCTAGACATAGAGGCCAAAGGAAACATATAAAACTTGGGTGCAGTCATAGCTGAGCTACTTCGAAAGTGCTCAATTATATGTCAAACTATAGTAGGTTAAGGAAGAGGAATGTGATAGCAACGTAAATAGCTGCCAAATTAAACTAGCCATTAATAACTGAAATCGTTTTCAGATGATTGTAACATGAGAAAAAGATGGCTGACCATGAAACAATCCATCAATCATAGGATTATGACTGACACGATGAAAATCATTATGCTGCTAAATGATGACGTCTTTCATCGAGTCTTCTTGAGACTAGCTAACTTAAGAAATCTGTCTACTCCTATCACTTGACCCGCGGACAAGTATCGAGTTCCTTCCTTTAACGTTTTCAAGGATGTGGCTTATCTCAAGTCCACCAACGTAACATGCTGGGGTTGAATTTGGACTAGGAGTGGGAAAGGCTAGATCATTGAAGTTTGGGTCTACTTTGGACAAAGAAATAATGTTCTAGTGAATCTTTAGGTTGATGGAGCTTCAACAATTGAGAATTAGAGAACTGATCGACTCTAAACTCACCTAGGATACTTGGCTCCAAGAATTTCCTTTTGACCGTACTTCCTCCAACTGAACCCATCGTCAGGTGTTGGGGCTCGGACCCGCTCTGTCCACTTCTGCATCGCCTTTCTGCAACACAATTGGTTTCCGTCACAAAATCATGCAACAATCATGTCCACATGCAAACATCAAGGGCAGAGTCATGCATGCAACAACAGGGACAAAATATCAGATGATTAATTTATTCATTACCTCTTCCTAGGAGTATAACCATCATCAAGATTCCGGTCTGAGTCTCCTCTGCTCATCTGGTTCCCACCGAGTGAAGGGGGCGACACAGACAACCGGCGCGGACACCCTCCAACCGGGGGCTCCGCATTGAGCATGGACAGCGCCTCATCATATGAGGTTAGGATCCCGCGAATGAGCATTTCTTGGGTTTGTTCGTGTGATGAAGAAGAAGATGATGAAACAGCTGAATGGAGTTGGCGTTGGAGTTGCTTGGTTAGCTCTCTGCCCTGTATTAGCTCATTCGGCAAGTTCATTTTTTCCCAATCTTCCATATTCCCGATGACTTCAAAATCTTAACGAGAACTTAAAAGATGACTTGGTTTTTGAGCTGTTTCTGTTACACAAAAGCCAGTTGTATCAGAGATCGAGACCTCGAGCAACAACAATGCCACAAGAGAGAAGACCAGGAAGCAGGTTCCAGAGAAGCGGTTAAAAAGCAAAAACTGGGGATGGGTTTCTCTAAAGTTTAGGACTCTGAGATTGGTGGGAGCTTAAATCAGAACCGGGTCGGTCTAAACAGATCTGAAAAAGGATTCGTAACACGAGAAAAAAGAGAGACAGAACTTTCGTGCCTTGAATGGGTTTAGAAGAAGGAAGATCCAAGAAGTATCGGGAGTGATGTCACACCCGAATCTAACAAGAATGGAGAATGGTACAACCGTCCTTTTATATGAAAGACGTAGCCTCAAATACAACAAATAACCCGTATCAAAAAATATATATTTTCCTCTACACATATATAATAACAGAACGGGTTGATTATAATATCAACGTTTCTATCATCCATTAAAAAGGAATATGTTCAGCTTAGAATTCAGCCCATCCAACAAGTATCTACTTAGAAACAATGCAACTAGCTAAAGTCATACCCAAAATCCTTATACCAAAAGTTTCTCTAGTACTTTTGTCCAACCTGTCACTAACTGAGGAACTTGAAAGCATTTAAGACGAATGAGATGAGCTACCGCAGATTAGTGATTAGTGTATCTGTTTTGAGAAAATCGAGCATCTACTATACTTACATACATAAGTATTACTAGAAACTCAAACTTCAATCCCAAGATATAATATACATATCAAAACAAATATAAGTTATTTTGTTTCAACAAAGCTTTATACAAATTATAATTACTCATTTAATCTACCACTATGATTCAAATATCAATGGTGAAGTCCATTGATCAATCTCATCAATTCACATGTCAATGGTTCATTTCATTGACCAATCTCAAATCACACATCAATAATCAATTTCATGCTCAACATCCAATTCAAGCCTTTGGAGGTGGCTCCCAAGAAACTTATATTAGCATGTAACACTTAATCTTTGACCAATGCATATCAAGAGTACATGGCTCTAGAGGTTGCTTCCAAGAGATTAGTGTCATGCCCCGAACCTCGAGCGCATGCCCATCCCTCTCCGGTCGATAAAATTTTGCGACTTCCCAGGACGAGTCGCCGACCCATTGTTTTTTTTTTTTAAGCACATGCGGAAGCGAAAATAAATCCCCTGACAATAATCATCTCGGGATAGAAAAGCAGGATATGAATTCACAAAACAAACAGACTTTTATATTCACATAATGTCAGGCACAAGGTCTATGACCAAAAGACTACAAAAGACTAGCCTCCCAAAAAGAGACGGCCCTAGCTGACCTACACTTCTCATCACTTCATCTTGGCTCCCGGTCCTCCACTCGACGACCCCTGAAAATATTGTCCCACAACGGGGTGAGATAAAATCTCAGCGAGTCTAAGCTCTAAACCCCAATTAGGAGGAAATACGCCAAGAAGAGTCCTAACCACGCAATCATACAATTAGCATAGAGGACTTACCTCGCCTCAGTTCCATCCTGCAGGTCAGCACAGTTCATAAACATTATGTATAGAATCGATACATCCAGCAATTGAAACGCATCACTCAACTCAATAAATTACGGGGGTCTAGATTATAGGGCCAAATCGTTATGACACGTCCCATACCATGTCACACAATTTTGTCCCATAATCCGACACATCAAACTCAACCATCATGCGTTCCAATTGTTGATTACACCCCTCAAGGGTACGGCCAACTCTATTGGCGGTCTTCTGGCATTGCCAAGCGTCGTCTCACCCTATTGAGCATGGTTACGTCTCTCTCAGAGACGACTTCCCCGAAGGGGCGTAGGTCCAGAATCTATTGTGACCCGAATACAACCTACTCACAAGTTCGGTGAATTCTAGCATAGCCAGGCTTCATCTCCCACCATGAGCACGGTGACGTCTCTCAATTAGACGGCTTCCCCGAAGGGGCGTAGGTCCAGAATCTACTGCGACCCGAGTCCCAATAAATGGGTAACATCCGGCTTAACAGCCAGGAATGGTTTCTCTTAATCAACACACGACCACCCAATAAATGTGCATTGCACTCAAATGCCTCCATTAAAATAGCGATCCTGGCCTATTTTTTTTGTATTAAAAACATCCCGAAAATAGTCGTGCGTGGGTACATGGTCAATTTGAACCAGAAGACTAATACCTATCTTTTTCAAACCCCACTATTTGATATAGTACTTAAAATCCATTTTCGATGTTAAAACCCGACACTCGGGATTTTCTGAATAAATATTGGAATTTCACAATTTTTGGAATTAAATAACAAAAATCCAATCAGCACTCAATTTGCATAATTTAACACTCAATTGCAGAATTTAACCGGATCATTGCAATTAGCACAAAATTCTGGTCACCGACTATCTCGACCTAAATTCGGAAAAATAATTAATAATTAATTAATTTCGAAAATTAATTGATTAATTCAATTTAATTTCTAAAAATACTAACCTTGGCCAAAATTATTAAATTAAATACCAATACGGACCCAAAAATTTCCGAACCCTTCTAGATAAATAGTACAATTTATTTAGGCCTTAGCTAAACCATGCTAACCACCTAACATGCTCAATTAAATAATTACATTTCTAATTTAATCTAACTAACCACCTAATTCCTAATAAAATAAATCTAAACACCCCTTAAATGTCATTAGCCTACTAAGCAGAGTTTAGAGTATAAACTCACTGGTTAATTGCGGAAACCGGTTCACCGCAACAACGACTTGACGGCGGCCGAAATTGAAATTTTTGGTGGCGTCGACAAACTTGGGCTGGGCCTAAACTTAGCCCAACACAACTCAGCAAGGCTGAGTTTCGGTCTTGGGCTTTCTTCGCGGGCCCAAAATGGGCTGAACTTCAAATGGGCTAAAACCAACTGAACTTGGGCCTGAGCTTGGGCTTCAAAATCTGCTGGAGATGGGCTTAAAATCACTGTGCTGAAGATGGGCTAGTGGATGAATTCGTGGGCTGATGATGCGGGCTGGATACGCGCCCAACTGCTGACCAAAATTCGCTGGCTTCGTGGACAATGGTGCTGCCTTGCTTGGACTTCGCTGGCGCATGAGGAAAGCTGCTACTGGCGGTGAAGATGAAGACACGAGGCAGAAAGAGCTGGACGTTGGCCGCGTGGAGAGGGGATCGCACGATGAAGCTGCTGGATCAAATTTCGATGGACTCCTCTGTTCGTGCAAAGAAGTGGAGATTGGCGGTCATCACACCTGCTGTAGTTGACCCCGATGGACTGAAGACACGAGGAGGGGATGCGGATCTTCGGTGCAGCTGCTTCGGACGTGTGGCCGCTTGAAGATCGTCGGTAGACGTGGCAACGGCAGCAGCTGCTCAGTCAGCCAAGGAATTCGGTGGAGGCGTTGGACGACTCTCGGCGAAGCAGATTCGGTCTTCGGTGGGAAGTTGGCGGGTCAACAATCAAAGCCAGTTTGGAGAAGCTTTGACCGAAGAAGCTGAAGACGCAAGGCTGAGGGGAGGAAATATGGTGATGGCATTAGATGATGGTGTATGTTGGATGATGATGATGGTGGTGGGAAGACAAAACTCAGTGGAAATGGGCGAGAGGAGAGAGATCGTGGGGCTGTGGTTTTCGGTGGTTGTGAAATGAAGAAGAAAATGAAAACAAAAACAGGAACCGGAGGAGATGAAGTCGGCGAGAAAATGGGGGGCAGCTGGACGGCGTGTTGGAGAAGTCACGGTGGGGTCAAAAATCAAGACTTAGCCATTCAATTTAATGCTTGTCCCCCCAATACTTTCTAATAAGAATATCCCACAAATAAGCCAATTTAAATGTCAAAATTTCAGCCTCTTGATTAATTTGGCTTCAATTTCCTCTCCGATTATCCAATTCGAAGTCCGATTTTGGTGAAGAAAAATCCTACATAATTTTCTGTGAATCCCTGACACTCAAAGGCTTGGCTCGGAAGTCAAAACTTGCTTAAATTCGGCCCGTATGAATTTCCGTTTATTTTCCGCGACGTCCGAATCGGTTTTCCGCAAAAATCTCGGAATCTCTGAAAATTTTTCGAAGAGTAAGTCGACGTTTCTAAAATAGCTTGTGACACATCAGAACTTTCAATTTCTGAAATCGGGTTCAAATTTGCGGTTATTTTCAATCCGGCGCGCTTTTAGCGTGACCTAGTCTACCGGGTAACTTTTAGGAATTTTTGGTGCAATTGACTTGTGATCGATTTATCTCGAGTCACAAAGTACATCTTCGACACATTAGCGACTTTCGATTGTCATGAAAATCTCAAGGTATCAATTACAGACACCGGGTACCAAATAGATAGAAAAATCGGTCTAGTGCTAATCGACGAGTATTTTGCAATCAGGTGGAATCACCCACGCTCTGATCACACATCTCAGTCAAGTCAACCTATCTCCAGTCTCTGATCGATTTCGACAGTGTCGTAATGACCCTTGCAGATCAACACGGTCGAGCAATCAATTCCTGGTTGAATTCTCAAGTCTATTGCATTTAGATTCCTTAATTGCTTTCCCAGATAATCTAGTTATCTCATGAGTGATCAGCTCAGAGAATAGCACTATCGACGCGTCGATGAAAGGCCCGATTTATTTAATCGAAAACAAATTCTTAAAATTCAGGATGTCACAATTAGCATCACCATGTAGCACTTATCCCTTGACTAACGCATATCAAGAGTATAAGATGCTAGAGGCAGCTCCTACAAGACTTGCGTCGCTGTGTGGCACTTAATCTTTGACCAACACATGTCAATTGTACAATCCCTAAATGTGGCTCTCACGAGACTCATGTCACTATGTAGTACTTGGCTCTTAACTACAAGATCCTAGAGGTGGCTCTCACGAGACTCGTGTCATTGTGTAGCACTTAATTCTTGATCAATCCATATCACAATTGGTTTTGCAAACCAAAACATATAGCATTCCCCAAATCAATTCTTCCCACAAAACCAATTTAGAATATGTATTGCAAATTGTTTTCTCATTACCAAATAAATAGTCTTTTGCAACTCAGCTCAATCGCTAGAAATACTCTTTGTAAAGTATTTCTTGAATTACTTTGGAACCCATTTGATAAGCCAGATTGGTGCAATATGTATACATACATATATATTTATTTATATTCACACAATTTCATAATACCTTTCATAAGACGTTTCTAAAACCATTCACATATAACTTGTCATTCCGCGAAGCCAATTAAACCATCTAGGGGTTTGGCTAATATATTATTAAGCTTAAACTTAATTCGAGCTCTTCCAAACCCATATTAACTCGTGACTTAAGGTTTAGGTTCTTAACATGCAAATAATTTTTTAGTTTGGATTCGTTGCTAATATATTTTTGGTGGCTTGATTAGAAACCTAAGTAAAGTAAACGGGAACCAGAGATTAAATGAGTTCAGGAACTTAATTACCCTAGATTTCTCCAACGCCATTTCGATAAATTTTCTCTTTTATTTAAAAAAAAATGTTTTGCAAGCAGATTGCATTGATTTTAAATTGCTCCTAACATGCGAGTTGATCACATGGGTGCGCAAACCACCAATTCACCACATGTTAGGCTATATGAATGATGTGCTAAATTTGAAGATTAAGTAGGATTAGCATTGTAATCTGAACGAAAATAACTGCCGCGAGAAATGTACCTAGAAATAGGAAATGGTTATTTGCTTGAAGGGCAAGCTACACGATGTCGCGACCTACCCTCGGGGAGAGGGAACAAGTTTAGGAGTATTGCCCAAAGGACGGGCCTAAGGCCCATGATTGGGCGCGGGCTCTCCCAAGCCCATACCCCGCGTGACGCCTGGGATATTTTTCATTAATTTTGCACAAAGGAGTCGCCACTAGCCTATTGGGGTCGGCTAGAAACCAGTGAGGCATAGAGCGTACCACTTCCTACGCAAACTGAGAGAATCTAGGTTCGGGGACTTGATTACACTAATTAACTAATTAGTGCCCTTTCGGTACCTAATCTTGTTCATTTTAACAAAATGATTTTCGGCAGCAGTTTGAATTGATTTGATACTTATCCATTAACATATGAGGTGATCATGCGGGTGCGCAATCATTAAAGTAATAATCATAACTATCAAGATCCTAATTGCCATAAAATTAAACACATGCAATCAAACATAATTAGATATGCAAATAAAACATGCAACATAATCAATATACGAGCACATAAAGGTCTAATTACGCTAAAATGGCAATACATGGCAAGTCCTAATCAAACCCCATCATTTTTGGATTTTCGAAATTTTTAATTTTTAATTTTTTTTAAAAAAAATTTTAAAATTTTTTAAAACCTTTTATTTTTTAATTTTTAGTTTTTAATTTTTTAAAGAAAATATTTTAAAATTTTTAAATTAATTTTTGATTTAAAAAGGTGAACCGGAATGCGGATCGGGTCCGGTCTCCGACCGGACCTCGGGTTTAGTCCAAATGGGGGCTAGCCGAACCGGCCCGACTAGCCTTGGTCGGGCCTTTCTTCAATTTGGATTGGGCCCAACCAAAGGGCCCACTCTGGTCCAATCTCTTTTATTTTAAAAATGAAGCCCACAACTCCTTAAGTTCCTAAGCCCACTAGTCCATAAGTCCCTAAAAGCCCAAAAGCCCAAAACCAACCCAAATAGCTTAGAAACCCTACCCGGTTCGCGACCCGTGTCCGACCTGTTTCTTTTGGTCGAAACCTTAGGGTTTCTTGGCGACGTTGGCGGCATTGGAGGTGAAGGTGATTTGGACGGCAAATGTGCCAGCTAGACAACGAGCGGTGGAGTCATCACGGCGGTGATCGGTGAGACACCGCTAGGAGCGACAAATACGTGGTGAGGGCCGGTGCGAGGCTTGCTCGACAGTGGCTGGCGAGGCAGCTCGGACGGCATCGGGTTGAGGGCGGTGATGGGTGAGTGGCGACACCGGCTGCAGCGGGGGCTTCGAACGGCAACTAGAGCGGGAAGGCGGCGGCAGCCGGCCTGGTGGTGCAGCGGAGTTCGATCTACTCCAAAATCTAGTTTTTCTCCGGCTGGTTCGGCGTTGGGAGCAGCGGCGGCGGGTACTATTGGTTCGCGAGCAGAGTGCGGCAGGTCGTCGCAGGCTGTAACAGGCGCAGGAGCGACGGCCTTTGGCGTTAAGGCGGGCGTGTCGGTGGCAAAGGTGATTCGGATGACAACAGCGGAAGTACGACGGGCGGCGGCGTTGGCACGGTGGTGATCGGCGGAGACGCCGCTAGAGCGGCAACGCGTGGCGAGGGCCGGTGCGGGGCTCGCTCGGCGGTGGCTGGCGAGGCAGTTCGGACGGCGTAGGGTTGAGGGCGGTGATGGGTGAGTGACGGCATCGGTTGTAGCGGGAGTTCGAACGGCAACTAGAGCGGGACAGCGGCGGCAATCGTCCTAGTGGTGCGGTGGAGTTCAATCTACTCCCAAATCTGGTTTGTCTCCCTGGTTCGGCATCGGGAGCAAGTGGCGGCGGGTACTGTTGGTTCGCAAGCAAGGCGTGGCAGGTCGTCGCGGGTGGAGGCGTGAGGTCGTTGCGGCTGTAACAGGCGCAGGAGCGACGGCTTCTGGCGTTAAGGCGGGGTGTGTCAGTGGCGCGAGTGCGACGACGCGACGAAGAGGCGAGTGCGGTCGTCGGGCATTGGGCGCATTCAGAGGGCTGCACGAGGAGGCGTCGCTCAGAGAGGGGGCTGCTGAGTCAAGCGGCGGCGAGGTCGGCGTCGGTCGAGCGCCGCCACCGCCGACAATGCCGCCGCTTGACCTCGAACTCTCTCTCTCTCTCCCTCTCTCTCTCTCGAGTTCTCGTGCTCGCCCGTGTTTTTCTTTTTTTCCCGTTCAAACTCTGTCTCTCTCTCTCTCTCTGTCGAGCTCTCCCTGTGTTCCCTTCTCCTTTTTGACTTTTCGGACCCTGCTGTCTCCATCTTATTGATAAGACGCTGCTATTGCTAGGGTTTCACCGAAAATGGAGGAGGGAGAAAGCGGCATGGGCTGGGCCAAGGCGAAATCCGGCTTGGCCCCTTCCATGTCTTCTTTTTTTCTATTTTTTGTTGTTTTTTTTTTGTTTTCTTTTTTGTTTGTTTGTTTTGTTTTCGTTTTTTTAAACGACTAATTCCTAATTCTGTAGACAATTAAATCCTAAATGAAAAATGGGAAAATTTAGGTGTTAACAGCTACCCCTCTTTGAATGGGAGCTCGAAGAGGTTCATTTCAAAGACAAAAAAACACCTAAATTATTTTGACGATAGACCCAGGTGCATAGGCACGTATTAGGTTGATGGAAAGAACTCATAACTATGAAAGAGCGTCTTATCAATAAGAGGAAGAAAGACTCCGGGCTACAAAGTTCTCTAGGCTACAAAAGCTCTCCGGGTTATAAAGCACACCATGTCATAGGAAGAAGGACTCCGGGCTACAAAGCTTTCCGGGCTACAAAAGCTCTCCGGGCTACAAAGCTCACCGTGTCATAGGAAGAAGGACTCTGGGCTACAAAGCTCACCGTGTCATAAGAAGAAGGACTTCGGGCTACAAAGCTCTCCGGGCTACAAAAGCTCTCCGGGCCACAAAGGTCACCGTGTCATAGGAAGAAGGACTCCGAGCTACAAAGCTCTCCGGGCTACAAAGCTCACTGTGTCATAGGAAGAAGGACTCTAGGCTACAAAGCTCTCCGGGCTACAAAGTTCACTGTGTCATAGGAAGGGGGTTGAAGGACTCCGGGCTACGGAAAGCCCACCGGGTCATAAGAAGGGGGTTGAAGGACTCTAGGCTACGGAAAGCCCACCGGGTCATAAGAAGGGGGTTAAAGGACTCCGGCTACGGAAAGCCCACCGGGTCATAAGAAGGGGATTGAAGGACTCCGGGTTACGGAAAGCCCCCGGGTCATAAGAAGGGGGTTGAAGGAATCCAGGCTACGGAAAGCCCACCGGGTCATAAGAAGGGGATTGAAGGACTCCGGGCTACGGAAAGCCCACCGGGTCATAAGAAGGGGGTTGAAGGACTTTAGGCTACGAAAAGCCCATCGGGTCATAAGAAGGGGATTGAAGGACTCCGGGCTACGGAAAGCCCACTAGGTCATAAGAAGGGGATTGAAGGACTCCGGGCTACGGAAAGCCCACCGGGTCATAAGAAGGGGATTGAAGGACTCCGGGCTACGGAAAGCCCACCGGGTCATAAGAACGGGGTTGAAGGACTCCGGGCTACAGAAAGCCCACCGGGTCATAAAAAGATGACATGGTTTAAGGTTGACCATGAACCTTTGGAGATGGCATGGTTTAAGGTTGACCATGAACCTTGTGGTTTAAGGATAGCCACCAACCCCGTGGTTTAAGGATAAACCCATCAACCTTGTGGTTTAAGGATAGATCCATGAACCGTGTGGTTTAAGGATAAACCCATGAACCGTGTTGTTTAAGGATAGACCCACAAATCGTGTGGTTTAGGAAAAGCCACCAACTCTGTGGTTTAAAGATAGACCCACGAACCTTTGGAGATGGCATGTTTTAAGGCTGACCATGAACCCTTGATTTTTAAGGAGGCACCCGCTAACCCTTTTAAAAACTGCATGGCTTCACTAAGGAATCCTGTCAAACTCAACTTGAGTGAATGTCATTAGAGACGTCACCAAAAGACGCATTGGCAATATTGTAGCATTAATTGAACAAGCTAATCAAGCTAAGTCCGACTGTTTTGGAAAAAACATTTGATTTCAATCAGCATCATGAGGTGCAAAATTGTCATCTTGCTTGTGGATATATCATTAATCATCAAATTCTCTAGGAGTCAAGTTCTTATCAAGACGATCACGACTTGTGAACAAGGCTCATTAAGCATGCCAAACTAGAGCTTCTTAGTCAGAAAGGGCTTCTCACGCACTTTTGATAAAATGGCTGCTTGATCCCATCCATTCATGTGGGAGATAATCAAGGTTGCGAGGGTATCTCACATACCCTAGATCAAAGGCTTTCAGAAACATTCGCGATGAGCACAATATGATCGATCAAAAAGGTCTTTTGAAAAGACCGCAATATAGGCTCGTTTAGGGCTTAAACAAATGAATTATTGCTTTGAGGCCAGTAAAGGAACACTTGTTGCTATCTTCGTCGGGTTTACAAGTCGAGAATTTGAAAGATAAGACAAGATAGGATTACTTCCACTTCTTCAAGCAATAGCTTCTTCGTGGCATTCTCATTTTCACTTAAACCATCCCAATCAGAAGAGACTTCGGAAGAGGGTTGTAATGTTGGCTCGGGAAAGGCTTGAAAGGCTTAAAATTCTCAAGGGGGTTTTTAAGAGTCAGTGATCATCATAGCATCATGACCGGGTCACTCGACCTTTCGAAGGCATTTGGCTTTTGAAGCGCTTCACATCTCGAAAGTTTCTTGACTAATCATTTCTACATGAGAGCTTTGCTCCTTTCTCTAATTTCCTTCGCCCTTTGCGATGATGATTTTTTCTTTTTTCACCGGCACTTGGATTTTGATAATTTTTCTTTCGCATAAGATATAACCCTTTAGCTCTTTTTCATCGACGGACATTGGCCTTGCTTTTACCAGGCACACTGTTTTTTCATGCCCCCTAGTTTGTTAAACGTTTTGCTTTTTGAACTTTTGTAGCTCTTATGACTTTCGAGATGCTTTTCACATTTCCTTGTGATTGTCAATTATATTTGGTCAATTCTTATGCCTTGCCCCAGTGAAGGGAGATGATCATCGCTCGGGATTCAGAAATGAATAATCATGCCCAAATTGGTTATAGCAATGGGTATCAGTGTTTAGGTAGAGAAGGAAATGCTCTTCTTCACCTTGGGATGAGTCAAGCTCCGATGAGAATTCCTTTGAAGCTACCACAAGAAGATTGATGTAAGTGAAAGTAATAGAATCTTTCTCAACCTTTCATTTTACAACACGACCGTAACCTCCTATGTTGCCCCAATGTAGGGTCGTTCTCGATAAGGGTACTTTGAAGGATCATCTTTTTTTTTCCAGCCCAAAGGGGTAACAAGAGATCAGTGCAATGATTGGGATTGATGAAGGCAACGCCTTTATCATTTCTATCTTTGCGCTCAATGCGAATAAATCATTCGTCCTAAGAGAAGGTCTCTTTTCACTCAACTCTCAAAAGTGTTTGAATAATGCTCAACTCTCAAAAGTGTTTAAAGGACGTGTTTGGAAATGAGCTTGCCTTTCTTCATCCTAAGCACTTCTTGTTTGGCATGGTTAACATTTCCATTTCACTCTGCCGAGATCATTCGAGTATATCAATCTCCATAGGAAATTTTGATTCAAAATGAATAATCCACAAGACAAGAAAACAATTTTGAGATAGAAAGGATGCTCAAAAGGTTTGTTATTTTTTTCTTTTCTCAATTATCATTCATTTTTTTTCTTGTCTTTAGAAAAGCCCAAAAGTTCTCTTTGTAATGGAAATTCTCTTTCTTTCTTTTTTTTTACTTAAAAAAAAAAAAGACTGAGAAGAAGGGTATTTACTTGCAACATGGCGACCCGATAATCCTGTAAAGAATGTAGAAGAATATGTTAGTGCAAAGATCCTTAGGGATTAAAATGTTGGAAACGATACATTATTAACCTTCACTCGCTTTCATCCTTTTGGTGCTAACATCTCTTGGATTCACCTTCATGGGTATTTGGTAACTCAACAATACCCTTCCCCTGCATTCGCCTTTAAGTGTTTGATGTTTTCTTGATTCCTTGGTAGAAGGCACTGCTTCTGCGGTCAAGTGTAACCCTTTTTTTTTTATCACCCTGTAAGAAAGGGAGATGAAATGAGTTATCTCTATTCTTAGTTAGGTTCAACTAAGGAACGATACATCCTTCTTGATGAATCTGACAATGTTGTTCTAGCACATTTCATTGGTGGGGAGATGAGAGATTTTTTTTTCTAAATCAAACGTTGCTCTGCCACTCTTTATTTGACAATCCTTTGTTATGTTCGAACCTATCCTGTATCAAAGAAAATGACATGTCATTTTTTTTATGTTGAAGAGAAATCAAGTTTAGGAATGAGATACATCCTTTTCAAAGTCAAGCAATCAACATCCCAATGTATCTCTCATGGAGGAAGGGATAATATTGCCCATCTGTTTCATCATTTGAATATTTCTTTGTTTAAGATGAACATGACTCAATAGTGCTCCATCACATTTGTTGGAACGTTACAAAACTTGGTACTCTTGATGTCTCCTTGACAATGAAAAGAAAATCAAGTTAGAAACGGTATCAGAAATGAATAATTGCAATCAATACAGTTTACTCTTCCTTCGAATTCGCCCTTTTAGATATTTGGCAACTCCTTTCATTCGTCTCAGCATACAAAGTGAACGAGATCGATGGGCTATTTTGGCACCTAAGGCATCTCCAAATAAAGAAACTACTCTGAACGGAATTCCATTACATTTCGCCTCTATTGAAAGATTGGCGCCAATGAAGCATCGACGCAATCTTGCTCCTTGAGTTCCATGAGCCCAAAAAAATGACTACGTGAAGAGAGGGCATTAAACAAATTTTTCTTGAGATTCATTTTGGAAGGTAAATGTATAGGTTCACTTAAAACACTTCTGAATTTTTTCTGCTTTGTTTTGTTTTGTTTTTTGTTTTTTGTCCTTTTTTTTTAAAAAAAATGATGATTTTCATGAAATTGAATTCCATCATAAAAAATGTGAGCCGCGCGATTTACAAAAGCAACAATAGGATTCGCAATCAAAACTCAAAATGGAAAACATGTTTCTTAACAAGAATAAGAACATTGATAAAATACAAGAAACTCTTGTATAGATAAGAGTAAAAATTAACTCTTGTCCTAATGTCAAGGAGCACCACGCAAAACCTGCAAAAAGATGACAATGTTAGTATGTGAATGGGAAAAAATGATATCTCAATGGGATCGCTTCTTACAATAAAATCGAGACGACGGTACATGTCCCATAATCATTATTACGAGGTTTTAGTATTTCGCCAGGATTTTATTATAAGAAAAGGCATCATTAAAATAATCATTCCATGGCCATCAATCGAATGTCCACCTTTATTTCAAAAAGTTTCATATGCAAAAGTGTCATTGATTTTTGAAAGATTGATTTGTAATTTTACTCCTAGAAAAATGAAGTGATTTCTATTTTGAGAAATTTGTACACAAAATGATTTGCACTCTAGTCCCAAAATGAGAGAATGAGAGAATTTGATAAATAATAATAAAAAAATGCAATTTCAATTTTTGTGCCCCAATATAAAATCACAACTTGAATTTTTTTTCAAAATGATTTCGAGCCCATAACTTGAAATTTAAACAAAACCACGTGTTCAATAGGGCCAAATCAAAGTGTTTAGAACTTGTCTTTAATGTTCACTATCAAAAGTGACTGCCAATTTTTTTTTTTTTTGTTAATCATAAGCCTACATCGCCGAGGGCATTTGATTGATTTCCGCAAATTTCAAGATGAAAATGTAATACAAAGTGGGCAAATAAAAAGGAAAATGATACTTATAATGGGTGCCAACCTTTGTCTCTGTTTCTTTTTTTCTTTTTTCTTTTTTCAATTACATAGACATGCACATGGAATGTGGTTCGATTTCTACTCTATAGGGCTCAAAATGAAGCCATAGGATCATCGGATTGAACCAACAAGATCGTGGTTGGGTCGGGTTACCCATGACTCCGACTTCATCAAAGAACCAACCCATGTCGCATGCTCGCAGACCGGGGTGGGTACCTTCGACGTGAAGAAAGAAATTTTGGGGTAGAGGTGGGCGACTCGTACTATGTGGTTGTAGTCGGAGTGGTATCCACCTCAACACCATCCTAAGTGATCCTATGCGGCCCGGGTTCAGCGGCAGGTTGTGTGTGTTAAAGTGTAGTGCAATGCCGGGGATGCAGGCATGACAATTTATAAGCAATCAACACTTCATATATGAAAAATAAACCATACATTCCTACATCTCCCCGCAAGACAAAGGTGAGCAAACACTTCCCCTTATACCTCCCATTCTGAAAAAAACATTTAACACCTACAATGTTAGGGGCCTACCTGGAATCCTCGCTGCCAAACAAAAATAATTTTGAACAAGATTAATTTTGGCTTAAGTCCTTTAAGGTTTAAAACCAAGTCCCCGGCGGAGTTGCCAAGCTGTCGCGACCTACCCTCGGGGAGAGGGAACAAGTTTAGGAGTATTGCCCAAAGGACGGGCCTAAGGCCCATGATTGGGCGCGGGCTCTCCCAAGCCCATACCCCGCGTGACGCTGTGATATTTTTCATTAATTTTGCACAAAAGGAGTCGCCACTAGCCTATTGGGGTCGGCTAGAAACCAAGTGAGGCATAGGAGCGTACCTCACTTCCTACGCAACCAGAGAATCTAGGTTCGGGGACTTGATTACACTAATTAACTAATTAGTGCCCTTTCGGTACCTAATCTTGTTCATTTTAACAAAATGATTTTCGGCAGGCAGTTTGAATTGATTTGATACTTATCCATTAACATATGAGGTGATCATGCGGGTGCGCAATCATTAAAGTAATAATCATAACTATCAAGATTCTAATTGTCATAAAATTAAACACATGCAATCAAACATAATTAGATTTGCAAATAAAACATGCAACATAATCAATATACGAGCACATAAAGGTCTAATTATGCTAAATTGGCAATACATGGCAAATCCAAATCAAACCCCATCATTTTTGGATTTTCGAAATTTTTAATTTTTAATTTTTTTAATTTTTTATAAAGAAAAATAACTATTTTCTAATTTTTAAATTTTTTTAAATTTTTTTAAATTTTTTTAATTTTTAGTTTTAATTTTTTAAAGAAAATATTTTAAAATTTTTAAATTAATTTTTGATTTAAAAAGGTGAACCGGGTCGGGTTCGGTTCGACCCGACCCGGCCAACGCGGATCGGGTTCGGTCCAAATGGGGCCGGCCGAACCGCCCGACTAGCCTTGGTCGCCTTTCTTCGGTTCGGATTGGGCCCAACCAACGGGCCCACTCTGTCCAATCTCTTTTATTTTAAAAATGAAGCCCATAACTCCTTAAGTTCCTAAGCCCACTAGTCCATAAGTCCCTAAAAGCCCAAAAGCCCAAAACCAACCCAAATAGCTTAGAAACCCTACCCGGTTCGCGACCCGTGTTCGATCCGTTTCTTTTGGCCGAAACCCTAGGGTTTCTTGGCAGCGTTGGCAGCGGCGGCGAAGGTGATTTGGACGGCAACAGCGGTAGTACGACAGGCGGCGGCGTCGACATGGCGGTGACTGGCGGAGACGCCGTTAGGAGCGGCAAAGACGTGGCGAGGGCCGGTGCGGGCTCGCTGGGGTGGCTGGCGAGGCAGCTCGAACGACGCGGGTTGAGGGCGGTGATGGGTGAGTGACGGCACCGCTGCATCGTGGGGTTCGAATGGCAACTAGAGCGGGACGGCGGCGGCAGGCACTGGTGGTGGTGCGGAGTTCGATCTACTCCCAAATCTGGTTTGTCTCCGGCTGGTTCGACATCGGGAGCAGCGGCGGCGGGTACTGTTGGTTTGCGAGCAGAGCGTGGTAGGTCGTCGCGAGCGGAGGCATCAGGTCGTTGCGGCTGTAACAGGCGCGGAGCGACGGCCTTTGGCGTTAAGGCGGGCGTGTCGGTGGCGAAGGTGATTCGAACGGCAACAACATGACAAGACGACGGACGGCGGCGTCGGCACGGCGGTGATCGCAGAGACGCCGCTAGGAGCGACAGCGTGTGGCGAGGGCTGGTGCGGGGCTCGCTCGGCGATGGCTGGCGAGGTAGCTCGGACGGCGTCGGGTTGAGGGCGGTGATGGGTGAGTGACGGCACTGGCTGCAGTGGGGGTTCGAACAAAGAACTAAAGCATGACGGCGGCGGCAGCCAGCCTAGCGGTGCAGCGGAGTTCGATCTACTCCCAAATCTGGTTTGTCTCCGGCTGGTTCGGCGTCGGGAGCAGCGACGGCGGGTACTGTTGGTTCGCGAGCAGAGCGCGGCAGGTCGTCGCGGGCGGAGGCGTCAGGTCGTCGCGGCTGTAATAGGCACAGGAGCGACGGTCTCTGGTGTTAAGGTGGGGCGTGTCGGTGGCGCGAGTGCGACGACGCGACGAAGAGGCGAGTGCGATCGTCGGGCATTGGGCGCATTCGAAGGGCTGCACGAGGAGGCGTCGCTCAGAGAGGGGGCTACCGAGTCAAGCGGTGGTGAGGTCGGCGTCGGTCGAGCGCCGCTCCCGCCGGCAGCGCGTTGGCGGCAATGCCGCTGCTTCACCTCGAACTCTCTCTCTCTCTCCTCCCTTCTCTCTCTCTCGAGTTCTCCGTTCTCGGTCTATGTTTTTCATTTTTCCCCCTTCAAACTCTGTCTCTCTCTCTCTCTGCCGAGCTCTCCCTGTGTTCCCTTCTCCTTTTTGACTTTTCGGTCCCTCCTGTCTCCATCCCCCTCCCCTATGCTATTGCTAGGGTTTCACCGAAAATGGAGGAGGGAGAAAGCGGCATGGGCCGGGCCAAGGCGAAATCCGGCCCGGCCCCTTCCATGTCTTATTTTTTCTATTTTTTGTTGTTGTTTTTTTTTCTTTGTTTGTTTTGTTTTCATTTTTTTTAAACGACTAATTCCTAATTTTGTAGACAATTAAATCCTAAATGAAAAATGGGAAAATTTAGGTGTCAACACACGAGCATCGTCGACAGTCATGGAGCAAGTTGCTAAAGGATAAGGATGTCTAGGGGAAAGAAACACGTGAAGATTGCAAAGAGCAATGCCCAAGAAGGAACAACCGATTAAGGAATATCGACTCACTATAAATACCATAGTTTCTCCACTGAGAAGGCCCCCGCACGAAAAACACAACAATTGTCTTTATTTTATTTTTACTTTATCACATCTTAGTTGTAGCTTTCAAGATTCCTATTGATGATTAGATTCTGACGTGTATCTCCGTTCGATTCAACATTGTCGATTAAATTCCAATCTTGTTCCACAAAGTTCAATGTCGTTGATTATATTCCAACGTTGTGCTTATATACAGAAGTATTGTTGTTGATTTGGTTCCGCCTTTACACCTAAAACAATCCGTGACATTGATTAAATTCCATCATAGTTTGAATCCTGAACATAGGTTGTCTAACCATGTGTGCTCATATTACGTCATTGATTAAATTCTAGCGTAATTTGTGTTCAGTTGCTTATTGTCTTTGAGTCATTTGGGCATAAGTTGTTAAGGCTGTATATTCAAGTTGAGAATAAAACTCCATTTTGCATTTGACAATTTCTGTCCAAACTCAACATAGAACCTGAGTCTCTCATAATAAAACCAAAATGCAGTGTTTGGTGAAAGGTTATTCACAAGAATTAGAACTGGTGAAACAGCTCTTGAACGAATATCAGAAGAAAAATACCAATCTTTTCCAAAGTAAACCAATCTTCCAACTCGTCACTCCTTATAAGTAAATTTCCAGCCATTACAAAATGGCAGGCTTGGCCAAATTATTTCTCACCACGAGCTCAGACCAACTTGTTAAATTAAAACTCAGAATCATCAATTTAAACTTATCCATCACCGGTTCAATGCAATATATGAGTTAAGCTATATGATAAATGCTCCTAAAAAGTAAAAAATATATGCAATTTAACTAATATATTTTTTTGTATAAGGACTGGGGTCGATCCCTAATTTTTATACGTAATAAATAACTAATTGGGTTGTCAAAATTTATATATTAACATAATCAAAGAGTAGTAAATGCTCCATCCAAACTTTTATGCAACAAAACTTATACTATATTTAATCCATATTGCTTTTGAAACATGAGTTTACAAACTCGAAAAATTAAAAAAAAAAAAAAAAAAAAAACATCACTTACCTGGGAATACTTACAACCAAATAACAAAGATTACTTGGACCATTGAAGTCGTAATCCTATCAAATAAACGAAAAGTAGCGTTAAAGTTAAGTAAAACGCTACCTTAACTATGAATAAGCTAAACTAAACTTACTCGCTAATAAAATGACTTCTATGCACTAATAAGACTATTGTCCAAAGCAAATATTCAAAACTGTCTTTGATGCGGAGTTTGAGCGTGAAATTTTACAAATGCTCACTACGGGTGGAACAAAAACCTCAAGGACAGCCGATCATAGCAAAAAACTGCTAACGCATAGAACAACCACTAGTAATACAAATGACCACTCGCACGACAAACTTTCTTGCCCCATAAGCCTTTTCATCGAACTCGGTTTCAAGAGAGTTTATAGTCAAAAGAAAGACCTTTCGAATTACTAGAAGACCCATAACTTGGCTGACCCAAATTTATTCAGCAATCGAAAAAATTCCACCCGAAAGCTGTTGGTCAAGTATGGTTCATCACACACGTATTTTCGAAATTTCATTTTGGACAATCATAAAGTCCAAATCGACTTTTGTAAAATTTTACAACTTTACAATACTCTAAACTATCAAAACTCCATGATTTGTCAGTTTAACAACTTTTAAATTTAACCTAGCAGCTTAGAAATCACAATAATCTGAAATTCGGGCTGGTCTTCAAAAAATCCGTTCGATTAGATGAATAAAAGACTTACCGAAAGTTATGAATCGAAGAAAATCCGATTGGGTGAACTCTCCGAGGCATCTATGCATGAACTTTTCCTTTCTCTTTCCTTTTGCATCTCCCTTCTTTCTTCTTTCTTTCTTTCATTCTTTTCCCTTTTTTCCTTCGTGCGTGCACAGAACTTTTATTTGAGCAGAGGGCGTCCCTTCTCTCCTTTGTTGACTGGTCAACTTTCTTTTTCTTTTGACTTGTTGACCAGTCAAATAGTCAGACGCTCAAATATTACAAGTGAAGCTTCGGGGAAGGGGGCAGATAGGAGGAGAAAGTGACCGTGGGTGGTCATATTTATGGGAAGTCCATCCTTCCGATTTTAAATGAAGGGAAAAATGAAAGAGAGAAAGAGGAAGTTTGACTGAGAATTGGAAAAGCCGAATAGGATTTTCTCAGTCAAGACCGGTCCTTGATCGGATCACTATTCCCAGTTCAACACACCTAGCAAGGACAGTCCAATGGCTGACTGTTCCTCTTCTTCAAGATTGATTCACAAGTCGATGCAATAAATCATAATTTCAAGAGAGCGGATCATATTTAATTGCTTGATATGATAATCCGATGCACTCATTTATAAATTGGGTTTGTTAATTATTCTTAGGGGATCTAACATTATATTGTTCTTAGATATGGAGGGTTCTTGCGAGGATGATAGTGATGATATGTGAAATTGTATAAAAGCAGTCAAAAATTGGACCTATTGGCGATGAAAGATGAGAGAGAGAGGGGGGGAGATGGTGATGACCAAGAAGCTTCAAACCTTGTTCCGCGTTGTTGCTAACCCTTTGCCCCCACCTTCCAAGCAAAGCTAGAATTTCACCCATCCATAAAATAATCAAACAGGAAAGCTAGACATATTAATATACAAATGCTTGTGAATATATACAATTTTGAAAAGCAGTCAAAGATAGGAGCTACAACAAACGGTTACCCTATATTTAACCAACTATCTCAGAAATGACAAGAATCTGAAATTAAGTAATTTCAAAAATCTCTTCGAGTAGATGAACAAAGGCTATAAGCACTTATCGGGCGTTACGAATTGAAATAGATCCAACTTGGAGAGCTCTCTGAAAAGTGTATGCGTGAACTTTCCTTTCTCTTTCCTTTTCGCTCTTGCTTCTTTCTTCTTTCTTTCTTTTATTCTTTTCTTTTTCTTCTTCCTGCGTGCACTGTGCTTTCATTTGAGCCGTGGGCGTCCCTTCTATCGTTTGTTGACCTGGTCAACCTTTCTTGTCTTTTCTTTTTGCCCTTTTGACTTGTTCACCAGTCAAATGCTCAAATGCTCAAATAATACAAGTGAGACCCCAAGGAAGGGGGCGGGGGGAGGAGATAGTGGCCGTGGGTGGTCATATTTTTGGGAAGTCTGTCCTTTCGATTTTAAATGAAGGCAAAAGGAGAAAGAGAGAGGAAGTTAGACTGAGAAATGAAAAGGCCGAGAAGGATTTTCTCAGTAGATCGGCCTTTGGTCATAACCATAAGAATCAAGGTGAGCACGGTTAGGGTGGACAAACTCCATCTTGGAACTGGGAATCACCGAGTGAATTCATGGAATCGGTCCCATCAAGCTTCACACATTCAAAACAACATTTTCCAACAATCTAAAGTACAGCAAAAAAAAAAAAAAAAAAATCCCTATTCTTAATTGCAAGATCAATAGAAATATTGAGCTCATATTGTAAATTGAGAGTCAAGTCCATGAATAAGAGATAGACAAATGACTTAGATAAGGTGAGAGTGAGACGATACGACATTCAATCAATAGGTGATGAGTTTCGAATAAGGGATTTTAGGGTTTTCATCTTTCTTAAAAATTGTCATAAATTTTTCTTAAAATTATACATATATATATAATATTACTGTTCTGGTCCGAGTAGGCAGTTTTGTGCCTAGAACCGTGAACTGACCGGTACCCATTGGTTCGCCCGATTTGATCTGATCCAGGGCTATTCCCAATTTCTTTGCACACCCCTACATAAGATTATCATTCCCACTTTAACACAACTAGCAGGGACAGTCCAATGGCTGATCGTATCTCTTCTTCAAGAGTTGCACCAAAATAGTGGATCCCATATTAGTCTCTTTTCTAACATCCTTTTGAAAGCATAGAAATTTTCGGGCTTACAAGATTGATTCACAAGTGGTTGCAATAAATCGTAAGTTCGAGTGAGTGGACCATATTTAATAGCTTAATATGATAATTTGATGTGCTATTTTATGAATTGGCTTTGTGAATTACTCCTAGCGGATCTAATATTATATTATTCTTAGATATGGAGGATTATTGCGAGGATGATGGTGATGGTGATGGTGTGTGAAAAGGTAGATACAATTTTGAAAAGCAGTCAAAGATTGGGGCTATTGCCGATGGAAGATGGAAATGAGAGAGAGAGAGAGAGAGAGAGAGAGAGAGAGAGAGATGGTGATGACCAAGAAGCTTCAAACCTTGTTCCTCGTCGTTACTGCCCCACTGCTCCCAACTTCCAAGCAAAGCTAGAATTTCTCGCATCCATTCATAAAATAATCAAACAGGAAAGCTAGACAAATTAATATATGAATGCTTGAGATAGAATGGGAAAGCATTAAAGAAATGGGGAAGACATCATATTGACGCTGGCTTGGAACCTTTGCTTATTTTGACAGTGACAGATCGTTTCTTAAACGAATGATCAAACGACGTGGCATTTGTTTTGGGCACATGTGGGTCCCCAAAAATTAATGGGAAAAGAAAGTTTCATTTCAAACCATTACTTGGATTTTAATAAATCTCATTTTGTCCACCTAAAAGGGTTCTTGTTTGGAACTTGAATCTCAATTTTATTATGCAGACCGGAAACGGCGGTGATATAAAAAATAGAATAATTACAATTTTTTTAAACCTATCATATTTTATTAATACATTTATAAATATTTTAATTGTGTTAATTAAATCCAAAATATTTTTACATTTTATCAATTGAGTTTATCTAATCAATTTTGACTTCAAATCTTTGACGTAAACATAAACTAACGTGGAGCTCGAATACTTTTTAATAATGTATTTTTTGATTTTATAATTATTTTTAAAATTTTATTTTCATTTTCCTTTTCTCATTTCTTCTCTTCTCGTTCTTTTATTTTTTTAAATTTTTTTTTTATTGTGGCTAGCATAGGTTGCGGCACCCTTGTCCAGATTTAAGTGAGGCCATCGCAGCCATGAGCAAGCCTTGTTGCCTTCGTCCATCGACAAGGGCCCGATGACCCTCGTTAGTCACAATAATAAAAATAACAAAGAATGAAAAGATAAGAAAATAAAAAAAATTTAAAAAAATCGAGAAAAATAAAATATTATTAAAAATTGTCCGTGTTAGGGTTGGCCATGCCATATAGAATGATCGGTGTCCAAATAAGTGATTTCTGGTCAAAATTTGTTGGATGAACTTAATTAGCCATAGGTGAAAAAAATTTAAGCCTGAATTGGCACAATTAAAAGATTAATGATTGAATTGGCATAAATTTAGGACTTTTTTGGTAATTTTTCTATATTAATCATGCACAAGGATAAGAGATCATCGTATAAAATAGAAACCAAGTTATTTGACATGGAATGATAAAGTAGAATGCAAATGATTTCTTGAGAGAGACTATGACGTTCGAAAATTCCTACCTTATTAATATGTAGGAATTTAGTTGCGATCGATGTCACGCATTATGAATTTTATATGGTTGATTAATAAGACTGTTACATTTGGAAAGTTTTGTCAAATGTTTTGACGAGTTCAAAAACTAATTATTAACTTATGTTTGGAAAGTTTTGCTAAACGTTTTGACAAGTTCAAAATATTTTTTGGATTTACATAATATTTAGAATAGATACTGGTTTTCATAATTATGTGCTGATATCCTTGAATTCTTAGCATTTCAAAAGATGTTATTTTTGGAAAGTTATTCTTTTAGCTATTTCTTCTTCCAACAAGTCTACTTTGAACCTTGCATTCCTTTCTTTCCTCCATTAGCAAGTGAGACTTTGGAGTTAGCTTTGTTGATGTTATGCTTATTTCATCTATATTAACATCTACTTCATTAATGCAAGGCAACCTCTTTACTTGGCAAGATGAGATGAAACTCTCCTAAATATGTCTTCTCTTAGTTTATGAGATTGTGTCACATGCCTAAGCTATTCATTTAGGGGCCACATGAACCCTTTTGATTGGAACAACAAGCCTCTCTACTCTTAGACCTCATGATTTACCTTAGGTTTATTAAGTAACTCCATCAAATTCACTCTTAACTGCTTCCCCTACCGAAGGGTAAGTCTTCAACTTCAAGAGAGAGAGAGAGAATTCCCAAGTGAATGCCTCACTTCACTATTTCACCTATCACTCTTCATATTCCTTTCAACTTTCGCTTTCAAATTCAAGAGTAAAAGCAAAGGATTCCACGCGCGTTTCATTAAAGTCTTGAGTTTATTTCCGGGTTTGAACGAGGTAAACGGATTAATTTTCTTCTATTCTTCATAAATGGATTTGTTGTTTTCAAGACAAAAATCATTGATTTGGTTGTCTTACTTTGAAAGAAAATTCAAGCTTCTATTTTCAAAGTAAGTGAAAACTCTAGGTGCTAAGCTAGGCTGTTCTAATGAGTACCTGGCTTGATTGCTTGATGAGTGTTTAATTATAGTGAGTTTTATGAACATATGTAAGAAAATTGGTGATAGCATATCTGATTCTTCACTCGTGTGAATCTTGATGATGATTTGTTGAGTTTGCATTGATTTTTTTTTAATAAGAAGCATGAGTAAAGTCTTTGGTGATTGGTAGTATTTTGGCAAAGAGAGTTTTTTTTTTTTTTTTTAAGTTATTGAATATGGCAGTATCGATTACCACTTACTGAATATGACAGTTACCAATTACCGATTATAGTAGCTTACAAAAGATGGCAGTCTGACACGATTATGGCAGGTACCGATTATTGATTATGGCATGTACCAAAGATGATAATATGATTACTAGTTATGGTAGGTTACCGAGTATAGTAGTTACTGAAAGCTATAGATAATTAAAATATATATAAAAAAAACTATTTTCTTTTCTCATATTTTCTATTTTATGGATATTTTAGTCCTTCATGTTTTTAGCATCATTATTTGATGAATACATGTCTATTATATTTGAGAAAAGTATGCATATTGAATATGTTTATTTGATGATGGTTAAGTACAATGATGCTATGCATAAATGTTGATATGGAATATGTTTGGTAAAGTGAAATGATGCAGTGCATTGAATATTGATATTGATAATCTTTATGTGCATTAATATTGCATAATAACATTAAAAATTGAAAAAAAAAAATGTCGTCATCCACGTGAGGGCAACGATGATGCCTTGGATGTTTTGGGAAGTGTTTCAAGATGCCTTGGGATTTAAGATATCTCACATTAAAAAAAAGAGAGATTATGCATGAGTATGGCTGGATGCCTTGTGGGTGGATGTTGCAGGATACTTTGGAGTTGAGATGTCCTATGTGTCGAGATGCCCCAGGTGTGTTGGAGATGAAGTAAATAAGATGATTTATGTTCATGATTATACATGTAATCCCTGAAGATGAAGTTAGGGAAAATTATCAATGAAAGCTAGACATAGAGGCCAAAGGAAACATAATAAAACTTTTGTTCACTCATAGCCGAGCTACTTCCAAAGTGCTCAATTATATGTCAAACTTTACTAGGCTAAGGAAGAGAAAATGTGATAGCAACGTATAAAGCTGCCAAACTGAGCTAACCGTTAATACTGAAATCGTTTTTAGTCGATTAAGATATAAGAAAAAGATGGTTGACCATGAAATAGCCCATCAAGCGTAGGATGATGATTGACACGATGAAAATGAATATGCTGCTAAATGATGATATCTTTCATCAAGTCTTCTTGAGACTAACTAACTTTCTATATGAGGAAAAATGGAAGAAATTTGTCTATTCCTGTCACATGACCGGGGACAAGTATTGAGTTCCTTCCATTTAACGTTTTCGAGGATGTGGCTTATCTCAAGTCTACCAATCTAACATGCTGGGGATGAATTTGGACTAGGGGTGAGAACGGCAAGATCATTGAAGGGGGTTTGCTTTGAACAAAGGAATAATGTTCTAGTGAATCTCTGGCGTGATGGAGCTTCGAGACTTGAGAATTAGAGAACTGATCGTCTCTGAACTCACCTTGGATGCTTGGCTCCAAGAATTTCCTTCTGATCGTACTTCCTCCAACTGAACCCATCGTTAGGTGGCAATTTGAATTTCGGGCCTGGGAAAACTTGGACCTTAAAGAATAGTTGTTCATCCGACTTTCTGCAGTGAAAAGGTTCCTGCAGTTGGAATCTACGAAATCCTTGGAGCAAAGAACATCATAAAACTTGTTAACCCTAAAATAATTGCGGTCAGACGAAAAAGAAAAGAAAACGCAAAGAAAACTGAATCATTCCGAGTCTTATTGCTTAATCACGTACGTAACTTCGGGAAATACTTTAACTCGAGCGGTGGTGGCTGAAGAATTTCGACCACCGAGGAGGATGAGATATATCACCGGAACAAAAGAGAAACCAATTTACTTGCCATGGATTGAGGAAGTAGAATGTGAATGGTTTCTTGAGAGTGAGACAATTATGCAAGGCTAATAAATGCATAGATCGTATACTATATTTGAACCATATTTTTCTCCAATCATACCTTTTATTGGTAGAGTTTTTTTTTTTTTAATTGGTGGGTCACGGGGTCTGAATATCACTGACAGTTAATATCTGTAACCACCAATAAGAGGCATAATTGGAGGACATTTTCTCTAAGAGATGGAAAACACATGACCCTATTTCCTCCAATCTGATTATGAGGTGAAAAACTAGACTCTTTTGTAACTAAAATCCAACTGAAGGACCTTTTCTGGTAAGTGATGAACTAGGGACAAAGGCCCAGAATTCAACTGGAAGACTTAAATCTTGCTGTCTACCATATAGGTTAACTACATCCATGCGTTATAGAACATAATTTAATCATTTGAATTCTTCTTTTAGATAGACTTTTGTTAGAATTAGTAGTTGTAATTGAATCATACTTTTGTCCATCCCGGAGCTAGCTTATGAATTGATGAATTGCAGACGTGGACATCCCTATCCTCATCGCCCATTCAACACTTTGCACATTTATTCCACAACACCAAAGCTTCACCAAGATAGATCCCCATCCCATATAACACGATCTCCCATTAACTCAGCACTTATCACAGATTTGCCACTGTCTACCTGGGACCAGCCATCAATCGCCACCTCCATCACCAACCTTTTAACGCTCATACGTTCGTGGCATGACTAAACAAGCAGATGAAGAGCCATGCTAAGCAAACCTGTGGAGATGTATGTAACGGTTAACATTTTGGCCATGGATTTTGTGCCTCCACCTCGTCAACGACTGCTACCGAATGCAACCGGATGACATGGTCACACAAAAATAAAAGTGAACAAAAGGAATGTGGTCAGATTTAGTCTCCTTGGAAAGGAAATCATGCTGAAATTGACCGAAATTAGAGCTTCAAGCGGAACTCTAAATGAAGTCATCGTTCTTCGAGTTCCTCAGCCATAAAACGGGGGCAAGCAGTGCTCCCTGTGGCTAGCGGACTGACAGTGAAGAGAGATGATACAGCCACGATTGGTGCCTTGGCTACTTTGGTCGTTCAACTTTGCATTAAGAATATCTCTTTAGCAACCTCCCATTCCTCAACCTTGGTGGATCCAACAGTCAAAACAACCTCGGATCAGAAACAATTGACTTTCCTCTAGTTGAACTAGTAAGTTTGCCAACGCATGCTGATCCAGAGTTTGAAACTTGACAAATCTTCCATTCTCATCATTGATTAGCAAGTTAGCACTGACTAAATTTTTGGACTTTCTGGTGGTCATTTTGAGTGTCTATCATACCATCCCTTATCTATCCGCCAATCAGACACTGTTTCTATCTCTTGATCACTCTTGCCAGATCAATGTGAAGTACAGATTTTTCATCCTCCTTCTTCCAGAATATACGTGTTATTAATATGCAGCAGACCAGATCCTGCTTAAACGATATTGTTCCAGTTGCTTTATGTTGTCTTCCCATTCTCGACGCAATTTTAATGAAACAAGAAAAGAAAAGAAAAAATCAAACTAAAACTGTACATTACGAGTATGACAAGTGCACGTCAAGCGAGCACAGAGAGTACAGAGATAAAAAGACATTCAACAAAACGACATTACTAGTGAAGCGTGACCCTATGGTCCCCCTGATTATCGACTTTCACAAAAACGAGGTCACCTTTGTGAACCCTGATTATTACCTTCTTAGTTTGTGCATCGACATGGTGAATGATTTGATTTCTTTTGTTTTCTTTACCACATTGCCTGAGTGTAGATTCATCTGAGCTGCGTGCTCGAATTGTTTAGCACTTCAAGGTTTTTTCATGAATTTATTCAAGATAATCCGAGTCAATTGGAAAAAAGTGATATTCTTGTACGTATTTAGCAATGGATTGGGTGGTGGTCTTCCATCTTGAGGACCATCCCCAGTCTCAGAGGCTCTTGAACCGCTACTCCTCCTAATCATTGAAGTCATTAGCTTCAAAATCCGTAAGCCCAGACACGCTTCTGGGAGTTCAGTGAGTCATCGTATTCTTCCACTGTGGTCGCCAAAAGACGTGTAAGTTGTGATCGTCAGAAAATGGTTCTGATGATTAAAGTCTACTATAACTTGAATTCTCTAGATTCAAATTACTAAAGTGAAACGCGTGGACAAATAATTGAAAACAGATAAGGAAATTGCAACTTACTTTTATTGAATTAGGTAGATATGGCTTAAATTCTTGGATGCATGCTTGTTCGACAATTATATTTGAACAATAAATTTCAGTGGAAATTGTCACACCCCGAACCTCGAGCGCCAACATCCCACCATGGTCATGCAAATGCGACATTCCCAAGTAGTGTCGCCGACCCCATTCATTTATTATTACGCAAGCGGAACATATTATAAAACCCCTGACAATGAAATACGGGATAGAAAAGCAGGAAGCAAAACCACAACATAACACTTTCATAATTCAACATAATTACAAACAGAGGTCTACGGCCAAAAGTCTACAAAAGACCGGCTCTTAAAAATGAACTGTCCCACGACCTACAAATCGGACACGTTCTCCAATCCTTATGACTTCACATCTGCAACTCCTCAAGGCCAACCAAAGTTATCTGGCCGCTCCGTCCACCAGGGACCTAAAATTTTAATCCCACAATCGGGATGAGACATTGTCTCAGCAAGTTCAACCCCCTAAACCCCTATTAGAAAGAAAATACGCCATAGATGGCCTAGCCACATCACACATAAGACTTACCTCACATTAGTCTTCATCTGTAGGTTAGCACATTTTATATAATTCAACCACGTGCAATTATGATAACCAAACAACTATGACACAATCACATTATCAGAACAATTCAATCACTTGGATCGTCTCAGCGATCAATCGACTCGGCCGATTACATGTCATTCTAGCAAATCAATCATTGCTTCCAATCATGACCCTATAAGAAGGTTTAACAACCAGTGGCAATCATGGCCCCACTCGGCACGACCTTATTAGGTGGTAGATCTCGGCCCGATGGGCACGACCTCTAATAGGTGGTCAATCATGGCCCTATTAGGCACGACCTCTAATAGGTGGTCAATCACGGCCCCACTGGGTACAACCTTTAATAGGTGGTCAATTACAGCCCCACTGGGCACAACCTTTAATAGATGGTCAATCACCCCCACTAGGCACAACCTTTAATAGGTGGCCAATCAGGGCCCCACTGGGCACAACCTTTAATAGGTGGCCAATCACGGCCCCACTGGGCACAACCTTTAATAGGTGGCCAATCACGGCCCCACCGGGCACAACTTTTAATAGGTGGTCAATCACGGTCGTTCTTCCATCAAATTTTGACACTTGGAATTTTATAAAAAGAATCCCTATTTATTGCAATCACACTCCATTTGCCACATCCATTTATCAAATTCAAATTCTAAATGCACAGCAGCGATCACCACGAAATTCTAAGAAAATAAGGTCCCAAAATAATTTTCGAAATTTATTAAATAATTAAATTTATTCCGAAAATTAATTAAATAGTAATATCCATATTGAAATCTGACTACACAAGAGTGAACGGCACGAAATTATGAGAATTTAGGGTCTTGACAAAATTTTCGGAATTTAATAAATAATTAAATTTATTCAGAAAATAATTAAATAATATTTTAATAATTTCGAATAATAATATATTATTAAATTATTTAATAATTTCGAGATATTTAAATAAATCAAAAGTAAATTAATTTATGTCAAATTAAGGCTTATTTTAAATAAACCTACTTACCCTTAATTAAGCACACTTTAAATTAAAACACCACCTTAATCTAATCTACTCTTAAATAACCTAAACTAACAACCTAATAATACTTAACATAAACTAAACCTCCCTAAGCATAATTAACCCTCTAAGTGAGGTTTAGTGAGCTAAACTCACCGGATTAGCGAGTCGAGCGGACCAAAATCACGGGGACGCCGAGGGGATCGACTTTCCTCAAGGCAGGTTAAGCATCCGGGCTCAGGAAGACGGCCAAAACGAGCCAAACCTTCGCTGCAATACCCACTTGGCGAGCTGCTGGTTGAGGCCAAGAAGGGGCTGATCCGGTGCTGGTTCGGGCAGAGGAACGATGGAGGAGGATCGGCGGGCGGTAGCAACGGCTTGGACGAGCTCCCGGCGAGCTGGACAGTGGCTCACGGCTGCAGCTCGGCCAAGAGCAGCGATGGATGAACGACGAGGGCTGCGGTTGGTGCGCGTGCATGCGGGCGAAGAGGGAGCGGAGTTGGCCGGTTGTGCGGGCGAGTGAGTGCAGACGAATGGCGCCGGTGACGGCGACATGCGGCGATGTTGAGCGACCGAGTGAGCGGTGAAGGGGTGTGCGGCCTACTGGTTCCATTCAGAGCTTTCCCTCTCCTCTTTCTATCTCTTCCCAAGCTTGAAGATGATGTTGATAGGTGCCCTTTTTGAGATTAAATCTCCACCCTCCACTTGTCAAGCTCTCATCACTTGGCTCCAACCACCATGACATAAGGTGACGTCATCTTCCACTAACTCCAATCTCTCATAACCTTAGTCCAATAGGTTCAATTTCATTTTTCGCGCTGGCATAAAATCTTGTACAACAACTTCTTCAATTCCACTCGATTCTCTTCCAATTGAGTCCAATTAAAGTCCATAAATTAATTCAATGTTCCTAATAAGATTTGTGACACACCATGATTTCCAATTTCAGAATTCGATCTCAATTTCACGGTTAATTTCACTTTGGCATGATACTAGCGTGTCTTAATCTACCGGGTAGCTTTTAGAAATTTTCATGCATTTGACATGTGGTTGATCAATTCAAGCCACAATGTACATCTTTGACACATCGGCGACTTTCGATTGTCGGGGTAATCTCAAGGTTTCAAATACGAACACAGGGTACCCAAACGATAGAAAAGTCGGTCCAGTGCCAATCGACAAGAATTGTGCGATCTGGTGGAATCACCCATACTCGATCACATGCCTCTGTCGAGTCGACCTGTCTCTGGTCTCTAATTGATTTTTAACTATGCCGTAATGACCCTTGCAGATTAACTCGGTCGAAATGTTGTTTCCCGATCAAATTCTCGAGTTCAATGCATCGAGAATTTCTTAACGGCTTTACTCGATAGACTAGTTATCACATGAGTGATCAGTTCAGGGAAAAGAACTATATGTGTGCCAATGAAATGCCCGTCTCAATTTATTAAAAATAGAATTGGAATATTGAGATGTCACAGAAATCTATGAAGCTTATAGAGAAAGTAAAAGGTTTATAAGATTTGATTGGAAAGCTTGCATAATTAAAAACAAATATCGAACATAGAAAAACTAATCTACTTTGAATTTGAAATTCAAAATTAAAGAAAAATATTATATGAATAATCTTCTTCCAAAATCTAGTGGGACCTTGATGCTGTATGATTCTTGTTTGAAGTCTATTTTCTGTGTTGAATGTCTTGTCATGAGTATTTCCTCCTCAAGAATTTCTAAAGTTTTGAAGTCTATTTTCTGTGGGGTTCTAATCTACAATTGATCGTCGATGTGTGTTATGAACCCTAATTAAACTTTGTCCATTGGAAACTCACCACCAATGAGCTTTCTAAGCATTCCATCGATAGGTCTCATGGGTCAATTGCGTTGTCACGGCCTTTATGAGTGACGGGCTTGATTAGACATTCTATCAAGTGGGCCTGATGGATGAACTATATTGTTATGGCATGACTTGGGCATTTGGCTTCTTTATACTTAGGCCTAGAATAGGGCATTGTGTCAATGCACTAATAAGTTGCTAGCTGGCTCTCCAAATTAATGTGTTTTAATAGCTTAAGACCATTGATCTATAAATATAATGAAATCAACATACAATTGAAGATTTCTATCTAATGACCTATCGTAGGCTGTCGCCGTTTCGGCTTTTTTTTATAATGAATTTTGCAGATAACATAGAATTGGCCACAGGGCAAAACTAGGCACAGGCTTTTTGGGTGGTGGGTCGGGCCTCATTGTGTGTATGGGCTGGGTCAGGCCGATGGGTCTTAATGGGCGGGCCTAGGCTCCACAAATTATTCATTATTATGGGTTCAATCTTGGAAGTCGAATCCATTGTTTGGGGCCAATGTGACCTTATTCTCGATTCTGGGTCACCGTCCGGCCAACGCCAACCACACATATTAGGAGAAAATTATCCCAAAAATCGTAAACATATTACATTTGTATTAATTCAGCTTTAAATATTTTTACATTTTGTCAATTGAGTTCATTCAACCAATTTTGCTAGAATTTGATGACATGTATGCTAGTTGTCCTATGTGATATGGGTAGTGCTAACGTGGACAACCTTTAATAATATTTTAATATGATAGTGTTAACATGGACAACTTCTAATAATATTTTAATATTTTAATAATTTTCTCGAGTTTTTTTTTCTATTTTTTTTCCTTTATTCCTCCTTTTGTCACTGGTCGGCGACCGGCTACATGGTTAGATGGGCTGGCTTGTGGCCCAATTGGTTAGGGGTGAGCCTCGACAAGGGGAGTCCTTGCCTAGGCAAGGCTTGACGAGGGTCGGCCTCTTTGGGCGTCGACTCTTGTAGAGCCACACCTCGCCATGGTAGGCAAGGCCAACCAACACTGGTAAAAGGAAGGAGAACGACAAAAAGAATAATAAAGTCATAAAATTTTAAAGTATTATTGAAAATTATCCAAGTTAGTACTAATTGTCCTATAGAGCACTGTTGACTATCCTACACGGTACATTCGGCATCCATGTCAGTAGTTTCAAGTCAAAATTGGCCGGATAAACTTAATTAGGAAAAAGTGAAAAATGTTTAGGACTTAATTAGCAAAATTGAAAGGTTTAAGACTGAATTGATAAAAATACAATATGTTTAGAACTTTGTGGACAATTATGTCAACATATAAGAGGTGGTTGGGTCATTTCATTAGTAAATTATTATGGCCAACAAGAAAAATTTGGAACTCTATAAATTGGGCCGCTTCCTCTCACGTTTTTGTACAATTTCCCTGCTTCCGAATGCTCTAGCTTTCTAAAATCATTTCTGTATTCGCTGTGCAATACGTGGCACTTGTTCATTGAGTTCCATGACAACAACATATATAAGCCGGCTTTGTCCCCATAACAAGTCAAATTCAAGGATGACGAGACACAATGACCCGACAATTGGGATAAATTGCAAAGGCAAATGCCGGAAGCTAGTCCTTGTCAGGAGGCTTCCCCATACAATACCTATACCCTCAGGAAAAACCCTAAGTAACTACGGCACCGGTTTCGCGGGGAAAGAATGTTCGGTGTTTGGAAGATATTCTGGCTCGAGATTGATGCAATGATGTCAAGAAAGCCATTTGCATGACATGCGGTGGCATATTAAAAGGTGAATCGTCAAGTGGGATGGGTTACTTGAGGACGCACCGGCACCAATATGAGGAAGAGATTTCCAAAGTTGGAGGGTGCTCTTTAAGTACAGCGCTGTATATGGGATTTCCATTATTATAACGAGGGAGGAAATTGCAGAGAGCTTACATATCTTGCTGCGGAGTAACCCTTTAGTTTCGATGAAGATCCCTTACTTTGTGCAATATGTGTAGACAACTCTACAACCTCAATTCAGACGAGTTCCGAGGACAACAAATGCCAAAAACTACGAGTCACTATACAAAGAGAAAATGGTGGTCTTAGTACATCTAATGTCGATGGCTAACTTTCCAATGTCTTCAACTTTTGGGAAAATTACTAAAAAAGTCCTAAACCTATTACAATTGTGCCAATTTAGTTCTGAACTTATTTTTTTGACCAATTGAGTCCTAAACCTTTTATAATTATTCTGATCAGTCTATCCAGCCAAAAATGGCCGGTCGGCGCTGATGTGGCGGCCGGCCGGACCGGCGACATTTTTTTAATAATATTTTATTTTTAAAAATATTTTATTAATTTTTTAATCTTTTTTTCCTGTTTTTTTTCCCTCTCCCTCCTTCCTCCTCCTCTCCCCCGCTTCTTCCCTTGGCTCCGCAACCGGCTAGAGGGGAGGGCTGGTCGGCCGCCGGGCGAGGCGGCCGGCGGGCGAGCCCTCGCCATCGCCGGGTCTGGCGAGGCGAGCCCCGCCGATCCGGCGAGGGCTCGCCTCGTCCGGCGAGGGGCTCGCGTCGCCGCGTCGCAAGGCCCTCCTCGCCGGATCGGCGAGGGCTCGCCTCCTGCCCGACCGAGAGGCGAGCCCTTGCCGATCCGGCGAGGAGGGCCTTGCTGACGCAATCGCCGACTACCACGCCAAGATCGAGGCCGAGCTCTCCAAGATTTGGGACGGCATCCTCGGCCTCCTCGACTCCCGCCTCATCCCCGCCGCCTCCGTCGGCGACTCCAAGGTCTTCTTCCTCTAGATCGGTTCCGGACCCTTGCGAGCCCCCCTCACCGGATGGGCGAGGGCTCGCCTCGCCGGCGACCGCGAGGCGAGCCCTCGCCGAATCCGGCGGGGGCTCGCCCTGCCGTCGCTAGGCCCGCGCCGGCGGGCGAGCGAGCCTCGCCGGATCACGCGGGGCTCGCCTCGCTAAACCCGGCGACGGCGAGGGCTCGCCCGCCGGCCGCCTCGGTCCGGGCGATCGGCTAGCCCTCCCCTCCGCCGGTCGCCGGGAGCCTAGGAAGAAGGAGGAGATGAGGAGGAAGGAGGGAGAGGAAAAAAAAAAAGGAAAAAAAAGATAAAATTAATTAATAAAATATTTCAAAAATAAAATATTATTAAAAATATTGCCGGCGCCGGCCAGCTGCCACGTCGTCGCCACCGCCATTTCTGGCCGGATGGACTGATCGGGAATAATAGTTAAAGGTTTATGACTCGATTGGTCAAAAAAATAAGTTTATGACTAAATTGGCACAATTGCAATAGGTTTAGGACTTTTTGGTAATTTTCCTCAACTTTTGATTCATGTACTAAGCCTTATGAATGATGCGTATTCTATTGTCATCAGTCATTGGGTCAATGATGAATGGAATTTTGTCGCCGGACTCTTACATTAAGAAGTAAATGTTCTCGCATGATTCCCGAAATGTAACTACTGAAATAATGAAAGCTGTCAATGATTATGCCATCTCCAATAAAATTATCAGCATTATGCTAGATAATATTGACGTGAACACCTCCTTAATTTGGAGTCTCATCCAACTAGCTAAATATGATATAATTTGAAGTACTAAAAGTTGAAGAAGACAGGTGAGGGGATGGGTGTGCTGACGTTCTACTCCATCGCTCATGGCGGAAGTGCTCATGGCGGAAGTGCTATCTCCTGCTTTTGACACAACAAATGAGAGGCTTGTTGAAAGTTTTGCTCTTTTGTATTATTTTAGTATTTTGAAAAATAAACGTCCAACTTTATTGAATGGCATGGCGGAAGTGCTCATGCCCGCCATGCCATTCAATGCACGGCCCGGTACAATAATGTGCCGGCCCAAGCGTGGAGCGGTGACCACTATTATAGATCACATACCGAAATTGCTAATAGTTTCAAAGTTATTTTTCTATGAAAACGTACTATATCCATGGATAGATATGAGAGGTAGTTGATGCACTTAAATTTATTGTTCTAATATAAAAATATTCCAGTCATAACGAAAGAGCATTTATCTTCGTTGCTTGATATACTAATGATTACTTATCCATATGAGAATCATCCACTTACACAGATAAATTAAGTAATTATGGCTCGAGAGATGCTAATGATTGACTACATGGGGAAATAACCAGTTACTTGTCCATCGATACTTATGTTTTTCATATAAAAGAGGTACTAGTTGCTTTTTTCTTACAAAAAGTTACTAATCACATGTTTTATAGCCGATAAGGTAATGGATTGCCAATGGAAAAGATTCTTCTGTGGCTGTTGCTTATTTAGCAGCGTGGCGAGCTTCCCTGACTAAGAGACTCAACTCACTGTTCTAATGACAGTAAGTGAGGGACAATACCTAGTAAATGGGAAACTAGCTTCTAATCAATTCTGCTGGGAAAGCAGAATTAAAAGTTCCTTCGTGTCTGTGCCGGCATTCTAATATCCATGTTGATTGCTTTTAGCAAAATCAAACCCACGGGAACGAAATTCTTCAAGTGCAGATCTTCTATTCCACTATTTATCATTACTTCAACCGACCTGATGATGGCCATTCAAGCCCTGCCCAGTCATCCTTTATCTCACGGTCTTCTCTTTGAACGGCAGAAAATGAACAGGGGCAAGAAGAAACTTATAGACCACAGAAAAGCCGGCAAGTAAAGCCTGCCATTAGGGAGGCATGAGTTGTCAAAGTTTAATTAGCGATATTTTCCATACAATAGTCGTCAAATAACTGAAGTTCCCACTGACTTGTCAGGCAATTCCAACAATAGGAATCGCACCCGCGCACACGCACGAGTTAAGGGATGTCACATGTGTCAATTGGGACGAAAATACTGTCCAAGTGATCTGGCTTATGGCCGTGCCATTTCAAGTCCTCCCACCAACTCCTCTCCCCCCTGATTTTCTTCAAATGCTCACTGGAAACTTCATCAGTCGAAAGAGACTTGAGACTCGGGCAGTCATAAAAACTCAATCTTTCTAGCCTCGGTGCAATCCGTAGCCCACAGGATACATTGGAAAGTTTAGGTACGTAATGGAGAGACAACTTCTTCAAAATAGGGAGGAAATACGACGTCTCACAAACTTTGCCAGTAGAAGTTTGGCAGGTAATTAGGCTTTTGATGGCTGGGCAGTCCTCAACTGTGACCTCTTCCAAGTTGTTGAGATTATCAAGCATCTCGCTTGAGAAAATAACTATCAACTCGGGCATTTACACAATGTCAACAGCTTGAGAGAAGATAAACATCCCTTCTGCATTGAGCCTTTCCAAATGTTTCTCAAGTTTCTCATGTAATACACATACAGAAACTCTAGCGATTCAAGACAAATGCTTTTGCAGTGAGATTCAGTTAAAGCCTCTTGATGAAGGGTATCAGATGCATCCACGAGCACCTCAAGCTCATTACACTCCCCCAGAACACACCACTTGAGTTGGTCCATGTTATCTATCCCTAGTTCAGACAGCTTCTTAAGATTAGCATGCCTTTCTAAGAAAAAAAGCATCTGATTGTTGCAGGATGTCCTTAATATCCGTGAAGACACCATCACCATTTGTGTACCTCAAGAATCGGTTGCACTGTTCCAGCTCGAATTCAATATCTGAAGGTAGCCGATTCATGATGCGGCTAGCATGATTACCAACACAAAGTCTGAATTGAGCTAAAGATGGATGCTCCATTGATTTCCTTAGCTGATTAAACTGCCTCAAAAGTTCCAATGTAGGAAAGGAGAATTTGAAAGTGCTTAACCTTTTCAAGTTGCAAACTTCAGATAAAACACCTTCAGCACATGTATCCCACCATTCGGCATTGGCATCCACATCTAGATTCAGTTCTTCCAAGTGCAATAGAGAAGATATTACCCCATGAGGAATCACTGTTTTCGAGTCACTAAAAGGTTCAGTTCCAGAAATTGAGATTCCCAAACAAGTCAAATTAATTAAACATTCAATTTCCCTGGGAAGACTCTTAATCTTCGTCCCCTCAAGATCAAATACCTCCAGCCGCTTGAGCCCTGCAATTGCTGGCGATATCGATCTCAATAGGACACAATCATTCAAGAAGAGTCTTTTGAGGCCGACAAGTTGAGATATGGACTCCGGCAAGCACCGAATGCGGGTTCTAGACAGATTCAATACTTCTAGAGCAGGCATCTGATTGAAAAATGAAGAAGAAAGCTTTCTTAGCTTGTAATTTCTTTGCAGATATAACGACGAAAGTGAAGGGCACCTTGGTTCCTTCGGTAGCTCAGAAATTGCGGTATGCATCAAACAAATCTCTTTTGCACTCTCCCATTCCTCAACCTCTGGTGGCTCTATCAAATCCAAGCCACCTCGCATCAGAAACACACGATTTTCCTCGAGCTGAAATATTAAGTTCACTAATATATCCTGATCCTGGTCTTGAAACTTCACAAATTGCCGATTCTCATCAACTTGGAGCAGGCTAGCATTGACAAGATCTTTTAGGACTTTTTGGCCTTCATCATGGGCGTCTACGATACCATCTCTGACCCATAGGCCTATGGCAGACTCAGATGCAATCTCATGGTAATTGTTACAAAGAGCAAGATTTTTCAAGCATCTTCTAGTTTTATCATCTTCTAGTTGGTCAATGCAGAATCTTAATACATTAACCATAAGAGTTTCTATACCTACTTCATGACTCGTAGGTCGAACATTCAGTCTTTCAAGCACATGTTTCCAGATTAAAATGTCATCAACATTTTGCAGTGCCCTTGCCACTAGAATAACAGCACGTGAATATGGCCTGCACATCCTAACTATTTCTCTAGCTATGGCTTTTTAGAATAATAAACAACTTCACCCACATTCTGACGAAATAATTCGTACAGCAACAGATCATCCAAGCATATTTTCTTATCCACTTCGATTTCATCGCACAATTGTCCTGATCTAGTCACAAAGACTATCTTGCTACCAACTGGTGGTGTTGCTTCAGGAATCCTCAATGTCTCTAGCTTCATGTGTTGGTTAACGCCAACAAGAATGAGCAAAAACTTGAGGCCTTCCAATGCATTCACCACCGAATGTGGCATATCAACTGCATTGGCTTCAGTTAAATCACAAGATATTTGTCCAGCAATCTCCTTTTGCACCTTTTCCATGTGGCAGTTCAGAGGAACAGTAACACAGATGACTCTATCAAATAAATTTCTCAAAATTGCTGATTCCTTCAAAGCTTCAATGACAATAGCTTTTGCAACCTCATTTCTGCCATATATTCCAATTTTTTCAATGTTAGATTTTTTTATGGACTTAATGAGATGGTCGACTATAGAGTCATATTTAATTGCACCCCATCCTTCTGATGGTCTGCCTTCTCGTTTTCCACTGCCACCTAACATATCAATTAAGGCATTGGCATCATCCAAAGTAGCATGTGAAGAACTTTCCTTTTTCATCTTTGGTATGTGTATAATATCATTATATTCTGGACTAGCTTCTATCCTCGCCTTTTTATCCCCAACTTCATATTCCGGACCTGAGCAATATGAATCAACTTCATATTCTTGTTCTGAGGAATATGAATGAACTTCGTCAGAAGCAGTGTCTTCATTTACTTCCACGGAAAAGGGTTCAACCTCTGGCTCTGCAGTGTTCCGCATTTGCAAAACTGCACTTTCCGATGTTTCTCTCCTATGATATTCTCGACTTGCTCGAATCTTCATCTTCTCATCAGTGTCTTCAGATTCTGATTCTGAGCAATGTGAACCAACTTCCAATTCTGAGTAATGTGAACCAACTTCCCACTCTGAGTGTGATGAATAAGAATGAACTTTTCCCAAAGTAGCATGAGGATCAGCGCCCTTTTTCATTATCCAGGGAAACAGTTCAGTCTCTGTATCTTGAGTGCTTTGCATTGGCACAAAATCACTTTCTGCTCTTTGCTTTTGCATGGCTACTAGTTTTTCCGCTTCACTTGACACGGTCGCATTTTCTTCTTCTTTCAGATCACTCAGCAGAGATCCATCGTTCGTGACATAGCCTGCCTTTGTGTGAAGCAAATCAATCCCAAACAACGGCTTGAGTTCTGTATAGAAACAAATCCATGAGAAAAAGGCACAATCATTATCATAATCTACCCCGCGATATATAAACGTTTCTTTCCACAATTTGTCAAACACATTCCATGATAATGCAGCTACACTGATCTAAGTGGACAAGTTGAAAACAGAAAGACAAAATCAGTGCCTTTCTTTACTATAAACAAAATCACCTGGTCTCCTATTTATTGACTTTGGATCAGTTCAGAGAGAAAGAGGCCGTTTTAGCCCAAAATAAATCCCAATACACAAGAAGTGCTCCTTTGGAAACAGCAGCACTTCTAGACTTTATGCTATCTATAATAGTTATTTGATGCATATATAATTGCAATATTATTGATAGAAGCATCGAGATGGCAATCTCGCAAGCACAGAAAAGCTCTCGTCTCTTTACTGCTCTTTAGCTTAGCAATATGCTATTGTCTAAACAAAAAGTACTGAAAACTCATCTTTTAGGACAAAGCAAGGTTGAAATTGAATGGGCTTAAGGTTATATTAGTGCCATGTTGCAAATCTTCTCCCAAATTATTTAAAATGTAACAAATCTTTAAAGAATCAATGCTACCTTGCTGATTTTCAGCAGCATGAGAACAGGGAAATAGTTCAGTCTCTGTATCTCGAGTGCTTTGCGTTGGCACAAAATCACTTTCTGCTCTTTGCTTCTGCATGGCTACTAGTTTTCTGCTTCACTTGACACCGTTGCATTTTCTTCTTCTTTCAGAAGACTCAGCAATGATCCTTTGCTTGTGACATATCCTGGCTCTGTGTGAAGCCATTCATAGAACGGCTTGAGTTCTGTATAGAAAAAAAATTCATGAGGCAAAAGCACAATCATTATTCATAATCTGCCCCAGGATATAAAAACTTTTTTTCCGCAATTTGTCAAACACATTTCATGATAATACAGCTACACTTATCTAAGTGGACAACTTGAAAACAGAAAGCCAAAGTCAGTTCCTTTCTTCACCAAAAACGAAATCACTTGGTCAACCCATTCATTAACTATGGATCAGTTCAGAGAGAGAGCCCATTTTAGCCCAAAGTAAATCCCAATACACAAGTGCTTCTTTGGAAGTAGCAGCACTTCTAGACTTTATGCTATCTACAATAGTAATTTGATGCATACATGAATGCAATTTTATTGACAGAAGCATCAGGATAGCGATCTCACAAGCACAGAAAACTCTCATTCCTTTAGTCACCTTTGGCTAAGCAATATGCTATTCTAAACAAAGAGTACTAGAAAACTCATCTTTTAGGACAAACCAAGATTGAAATTGAATGGGCCAAGGTTATATCAGTGTCATGTTGCAAATCTTCTCCCAAATCATTTAAAATGTTATGAATCTTTGAAGAATAAAAGCTACCTTTCTGATCTTCATAAAAGCTGCCTTTCTGATCTTCAGCAGCATGTGAAGAGGTAAACGGTTCAGTCTTTGCATCTCGAGTGCTTTGCATTGGCAAAAATCACTTTCTGCTCTATGCTTTTGCATGGCTACTAGTTTTTCTTTTTCACTTGACATTGTCGCATTTTCTTCTTTTTTCGGAATTCTCTGCAATGATCCTTTGGTCGTGACATAGCCTGCCTTAGTGTGAAGCCAATCCATCCCAAAGAACGGCTTGTGCTCTGTATAGAAAAATATTCATGAGGCAAAGGCACAATCAATATTCATAATCTGGCCCGGGATATAAAAAAAAACTTTTCTTTCTGCAATTTGTCAAACACATTTCATGATAATACAGCTACACTTATCTGAGTGGACAACTTGAAAACAGAAAGCCAAAGTCACTTCCTTTCTTCACCCTGAACGAAATCACTTGATCACCCCATTTATTGACTTTGGATCAGTTCAGAGACAAAGAGCCCATTTTAGCCCAAAATAAATCCCAATACACAAGAAATGCTTCTTTGGAAACAGCAGCACTTCTAGACTTTTTGCTATCTATGATAGTAATTTGATGCATATATAAATGCAATTTTATTGACAGAAGCATTGAGAGGGCAATCTCGCAAGCACAGAAAAACTCTCATTCCTTTAGTCACCTTCGGCTAATCAATATGCTATTGTCTAAACAAAGAGTACTAGAAAACTCATCTTTTAGGACAAACCAAGATTGAAATTGAATGGGCCAAGGTTATATCAGTGTCATGTTGCAAATCTTCTCCCAAATCATTTAAAATGTAATGAATCTCTGAAGAATAAAAGTTACCTTTCTGATCTTCATAAAAGCTGCCTTTCTGATCTTCAGCAGCATGTGAAGAGGTAAATGGTTCAGTCTTTGCATCTCGAGTGCTTTGCATTGGCACAAAATCACTTTCTGCTCTATGCTTTTGCATGGCTACTAGTTTTTCCTCTTCACTTGACATTGTTGCATTTTCTTCTTTTTTGGAATTCTCTGCAGTGATCCTTTGGTCGTGACATAGCCTGCCTTAGTGTGAAGCCAATCCATCCCAAAGAACGGCTTGTGCTCTGTATAGAAAAATATTCATGAGGCAAAGGCACAATCATTATTCATAATCTGCCCCGGGATATAAAAAACTTTTCTTTCTGCAATTTGTCGAACAAATTTCATGATAATACATCTATACTTATCTGAGTGGACAACTTGAAAACAGAAAGCCAAAGTCAGTTCCTTTCTTCACCGTGAACGAAATCACTTGATCACCCCATTTATCGACTTTGGATCAGTTCAGAGACAAAGAGCCCATTTTAGCCCAAAATAAATCCCGATACACAAGAAATGCTTCTTTGGAAATAGCAGCACTTCTAGACTTTTTGCTATCTACGATAGTAATTTGATGCATATATAAATGCAATTTTATTGACAGAAGCATTGAGATGGCAATCTCGCAAGCACAGAAAAACTCTCATTCCTTTAGTCACCTTCCGCTAAGCAATATGCTATTGTCTAAACAAAGAGTACTAGAAAACTCATCTTTTAGGACAAACCGAGATTGAAATTGAATGGGCTAAGGTTATATCAGTGTCATGTTGCAAATCTTCACCCCAAATCATTTAACATGTAATGATTATTTGAAGAATAAAAGCCACCTTTCTGGTCTTCAGCAGCATAAGAAGAGGAAGATAGTTCAGTCTTTGTATCTCGAGTGCTTTGCATCGGCACAAAATCACTTTCAGCAACTTGAGAGAAGGTAAATAGTTCAGTCTTTGTATCTCGAGTGCTTTGCATTGGCACAAAATCACTTTCTGCTCTTTGCTTCTGCTTGGCTACTAGTTTTTCCGCTTCACTTGACACAGTCGCATTTTCTTGTTCTGTCAGATCACTCGGCAGAGATCCTTCATTCATGACATTGCCTGTCTTTGTGTGAAGCAAATCAATTCCAAATAACTGCTTGAGTTCTGTACAGAAACAAATTCATGAGGCAAAGGCACAATCATTATCATAATCTACCCTGAGATATATAAACTTCTCTTTCTGCAATTTGTCAAAACAAATTCCATGATAATGCAGCTACACTGATCTAAGGGGACAACTTGAAAACAGCAAGCCAAAGTCAGTTGCTTTCTTGACTATAAACAAAATCACTTGGTCACCCCATTTATCGACTTTGGATCAGTTCAGAGAGAATGAGCCCGTTTAAGCCCAAAATAAATCCCGATGCACAAGAAGTGCTTCCTTGGAAATAGCAGCACTTATAGACTTAATGCCATCTACAATAGTAATATGATGCATATATAAATGCAATATTATCGACAGAAGCATCGAGATAGCGATCTCGGAAGCACAGAAAAACTCTCATCTCTTTTGTCACCTCCAGCTTAGCAATATGCTATTGTCTAAACAAAGATTACTAGAAAACTCATCTTTTAGGACAGACCAAGGTTGAATTTCAATGGATAAGGTTATATCAGTGTCATATTGCAAATCTTCTCCCCAAATCATTTAACATGTAACTATTCTTTGAGGAATGAAAGCTACCTTTCTGATCTTCAGCAGCATGAGAACAGGGGCCCAAACCCAAACTAAGGGATGTATCAACTGAACTAGCGACAGGCTGATCAGAGATCGATTTATCCTGAAGCAGTAGGCAATTACAACAATGTTAGTACATTCAACATGTAAATGATATTGATAGTGTTGAAATAATATCTCAAGTCCATGCAGACCGTGCTCAACATCAGATTGATCTGCCTGGAGGTCTTGCCCGTCATTCACCCAGCCAGAAGGTGGACTTGTTGCCCATAGCCCACCTGGCCAGGCAATTGGGACATGCTCAGTGATTTTTATTTTTATTTTTTGGGGGCATAGCCCAGCAGGATTTATTCCTAAATTTCCTATGTTTTTGAGTTGTATTTTCATCTGATGAGAAGATTAAGCCGCCAGAAACATCTCAATAAAATTTCCTGTTATTTCTCTATGTTACTCAAAATGAATAGATAAGTCTTAAGTGCTAGTTTGTGAGTTTAAGTGTGCAAAAACAGGGGTTAGCAAACACTTGAGAGGTGGAGTGATTGTAATCTCCATTGTATCGCTTGATTATTGTTAAATTTTTCTGTCACTCTCCACATAGATTATTGATCGGTCAAACTAACAATGTAATCTCTTGTTTGGTTTATTTTCATTGTTTATCTCATATCTATTTGCATATTTTTCAGCAAATAAATATCATAGAGCCAGAGTTCCAAATTGGATAAAATAGTTTTAAAAAGATATGCAGATTTCTAGTGACTTGAGATTTGATTTGGCAGTGGCCGAGGATGAGTCACCTGCAACTTTGAGAGAGAAGAAATTTTTTCAAAAAAAAAAATAAATAAATAAATAGGCCATAGCATCTGATTGTTGAATTTAGCAAATAAGATGTTGATTGAGGTGGTAGAAAAGATCCGCGCAACAGCTTTATGATAAAGCTGGAGACAAAAAGTAATGAGTTTTAGCAAGTGCTCCATGACAATCTTTAACACCTATTTAAAAAATAAATAGTACAAAAGTAGGATAGAATGAAGTTTTGTGATTGAACCACCTCGTCACAAAGCTTCATAATTATATTTATTTAAGTATGCATGTCCAAATAACTATAACTTGTACCCTATTAGAGGAAAACATGGGCCAGAAAGCAATAATGACGTGTGCCTCATAATTATTTTCGACTACACGAATTTACTGGTTCTCTTACCGTTCTGCTCCCAGGAGCTAAAATCCCTCCATTCTCACCCTCTTGCTTCCTGACAATTAAGGAATGAAATGAATCAGGGACCATGGAGCAGATCAAAACCATCCAATTGTAATATAAACAAACTTCAATTTTGCACACAAGCAAACAGAACTCCATCCAGCTAGCAACTTACCATCTCTTGGGATCTGGTTCATTGCCGATGACCGAAGGGGAAGAGTTTTCTGGGGTTGCAGAGTCTACTTGCGAGGAGCCATGCGCAGAAAAAGCAGGGTCATTGATTTTGGGGCGGCGGGATTGTAGACCGGGACTGCAAGAGATGGCACGGAGGAGGCGGAGGACGCCAAGGATCTCCGGATGGCCAGAGGCTTAGCGTGGTTATGGGTTCCCTTGTAGACAATCTCGGTAATCTGGCCATCCAGAGATCTCTCAACCTTCTTCTTGGTAGGGCATTCAGGATGAGTGCACTTGTAATAGTGCCAGGGGTTTTCGCTCCCCTTCACCTGCTTCTGGCCGTATTTCCTCCAATTGTAGCCATCGTCAGATTTCCTCTGCTCTCGCATGGACTGAGCCTGAGACTGAAAATTATCGTAATCGGATCGGTTATTGGCGTTGGTCTGGAATGGATTGAGTTCGGATTTCACAGCGCTCTCGTCAGAAGGACGGGAATCATCTCGTTTGATGGAGCGATAATCGTGAGGCAAAGGGAAGAGGGATGAGCATATAAAGAAAGTGTAGACATACCTGCTGCTTGGCGTTGGTCTGGAAAGTGAAGGTAGAGTAATTTGCGTCTTCCCTTTTAGGGATCTGCTGGTAACTGTCGGGGGACTTGCTGCGGGGGGAGAGAGAGAGAGGAGGAGATACCTTGGAGTCCAAGAAATCGGCAGGGCTGAGACCAGGCGGCATGGTGGGGAAAGCAGAGGGGCTCAAGGGGAGGGCGCTAAGCAGCAGGGAGGGCACGGAGGAGGCGGAGGACGCCGAGGATCTCCGGGTGGCCTGAGGCTTAGGGTGGTTATGGCATCCCTTGTAGACCATCTCGGTAATCTGGCCATCCAGAGATCTCTCAACCTTCTTCTTGGTAGGGCAGTGAGGATGAGTGCACTTGTAATAGCTGCTGGGGTTTTTGCTCCCCTTCGCCTGCTTCTGGCCGTATTTCCTCCAGTTGTAGCCATCGTCAGTCTGCTCTCGCATGGACTGAGCCTGAGACTGAAAATTATCGTAATCGGATCGGTTATTGGCGTTGGTCTGGAATGGATTGAGTTCGGATTTCACAGCGCTCTCGTCAGAAGGACGGGAATCATCTCGTTTGATGAAGCGATAATCGTGAGGCAAAGGGAAGAGGGATGAGCATATAAAGAGAGTGTAGACATACCTGCTGCTTGGCGTTGGTCTGCAAAGTGAAGGTAGAGCCATTTGCGTCTTCCCCTTTAGGGATCTGCTGGTAACTGTCGGAGGACTTGCTGCGGGGGGGGAGAGAGAGAGGAGGAGATACCTTGGAGTCCAAGAAATCGGCAGGGCTGAGACCAGGCGGCATGGTGGGGATAGCAGAGGGGCTCAAGGGGAGGGCGCTAAGCGGCAGGGAGGGCGGGGAGATGGACTTGAACTTGGGAACGCCGGACCCACGGAGAGGGTCGTCCTCCAGTGCGGAGGCGAGGAGGGATGACAAGGAGCTCGCTCGAGGGTCCAAGCTCCCCGTGCTGGCCGATGGTGAGGCCATCGCTTCCGCAGAAAGAAGAAAACAGGAGGGAAAACGAAAGTGGTGAGGGAGGGGAGGGGAGAGCAAAGGCCTCCTCGGATGGCTCCGGTTATGTTCTTATCTCCAACACACACAGAGAGAGGGAGGTGGTGAGGGAGGGGGAGGGGAGAGCAAAGGGTAGGGAGGAAGAAGAGGCAATGGTCGCGTGTCGCGCAAGGCTCTTTTCTTATGCTCTGGGCATTCCACTGGCCGTGTACGCGGAGGCATCTTCTTCGAAGCTTGGCTGGTCAAAACCTGTGGCTACGTTTGGTCGTCCTGATTTTTAATTGGGATAGACTTTGGATAAAATATGATATAAAATCTTAAGATTTTTTTATATTCTGTTCATTGTTTGGTGAATCATAATATTAAAATCGGATATGTTTTAATCATATCATGTACATTTTTTTTTTTATATATAAGCTGTATATCATTATAAATGAACTTAAATGTTCATAAACGGAAATGGTGAAAATCTCTCGTAACACTATTCCTTAATTTATTTTTATTTTATTTTTCCTCTTTTTTATTTTTTCCCCTTTCATCATTATTTAATAAAATTTTATCAAATAGTAAACTGTACTAACATACCTAAAATACAAAAATACCTAAAATATATAATAAATATAAATATTTTATAGATTGAATGTTTATTATAAGATAGAATTAAAATTGAATATATAAATTAAAATAGGATTAATTAAAAATGATTTTTTTATTTTTAATTTCTTAAATTATAATTCAAATATTATTTATATTGAAATATATTTCAATTTTATTAATTTAATAAGTTTGTTATTCGAGAGAAATAGCTTTCCTAGTATGGACATTAGAAATCCTATCCACATTTATCCCACCTCCCCCTATATCTCCTTTATATCCGACTTTATCTTGTCCTGAGCGAGCACCAAACATAGGATAAGATAAATCATATCCTATCCTGAATTTTATCCTGACTACCAAACGCAGCCTATGGGTTTTGACTGAATGGCGGCTGAACCTATGGGCTCTCTCTCTCTCTCTCTAGTTTATATTGCAAAATTCTGATTACCATATGATGCGATGGCGCCCCTTCGATATCCCTGTGCTCCCTCTTCCAATCTGCTAGATCGAGAAAAGAATCATCAAGACTTGATTTCTCTCCAAGCAAAAGCACACACAACCACCATGTAAATCGGCAGGAAAATGATGGAGAATGCATATCAAGGATGTGCGCTTCCCCTTTTTGAAAAGGTATAGCAATTAGAGGTGAGTGTTCCAGGTTCCATTACTCAATTTGTATCTTCATTGCTCAAGGCATGACATTGAGTTGTGTTATATCCATAGATTTATCGAAATAACAAGCATTTCTAAGAAGTATTATTGATCCTAGTATTCCCTGCTTACCTTTGTATCTACTCATCGCATCGTCAACTCCACGAATTTACGGGAGTCGTCATCGGATCTTTGCACGCGCTTTCTAGCCAAGCAACCTTGGACATTTCAATGAGTGCGCCTATAGTTCCTGAATATGAAGAGTGGGAAATATATTAATGACAGCTAGATATAAAGGACAAAGAAACATAATGAAACTTGTGTGCACTCATAGCCGAGGTAATCCCAAAGTGCTCAATTATATGTCAAACTTTAGTAGGCTAAGGAAGAGAAAAGTGATAGCAACGTAAGAAGCTGCCAAACTAAACTAACTGTTAATAATTGAGGAAAAATGGAAGAGATCTATCTGTTCCAATCACATAACCGGGGACAAGGGGACAAGTATCGAGTTTTTTCCTTTTAACGTTTTCAAGGATGTGGCTCATCTCAAGTCCACCAATGCAACATGCTGAGGATGAATTTGGACTAGGAGTGAGAAAGGCAAGAACATTGAACGGGGGTTTACTTTGAACAAAGGAATAATGTTCTAGTGAATCTTTGGGATGATGGAGCTTCAAGACTTGAGAATTAGAGAACTGATCGTCTCTAAACTCACCTTGGATACTTGGCTCCAAGAATTTCCTTCTGATCTACTTCCTCCAACTGAACCCATCATCAGGTGGCAATTCGAATTTGGGGGCTGGGATGACTCAGACCTTATATAATAGTTGTTCATCCGACTTTCTATAGTAAAAAGGTTCCTGCAGTAGTAATCTACGAAATTCCTGGAGCAAAGAACATCATCTAACTTGTTAACCCCATAACAATTGCTGTCAGTCGAAAAAGAAAAGAAAAAGCAAAGAAAATTTTTTTCCAGACTTATTGCTTAATCACATACGTACCTTCCGGAAATACTTTAACTCAAGTGGTGGTGGCTGAAGAATTTCGACCACAGAGGAGGATAAGATATATCACCGGAACAAAAGAGAAATTGGTCCAGCCTAAGGACCTTAAACAAAGGCCGTGGTTATCGGAGCCCCCGTTCCACATGAATAAAACGGAAGGGTTAACTGCGGGGGAATTTGTAACCAAATTTGGAAACACCCCCAGCCTGATCCTAGCTCTGCTGCATTGGCCTCTCGATGATTGCCAGCCCAGTATCTTAGAAATGAAGGCAGCTGGTTACAAAAGAGAAATCAAGTTACTTACCATGGATTAAGGGAGTAGAATGTGAATGGTTTCTTGAGAGCGAGACGATTATGCAAGAGTAATAAATACGTAGATGGTAGAATAAATTTTGACTATATTTCTCTTCAATCATATCTTTTATCGGTAGAGTTTTTTTTTTTTTTGTCACTTTTTAATTTGTGGGTTACGGGGTGTGAATATCACTGACTGTTAATGTCTGTTACCACCAATAAGAGGCATGATTGAAGGACATTTTCTCTGAGAGATGGAAAAACACAAGGTCCTATTTCTTCCAATCTGATTATGAGGTGAAAAACTAAAGTCTTTTCTAACTAAAAATCCAACTGAAGGACCTTGTGATGAACTAGGGATAAAGGCCCAACATTCAATTGGAGGACTTAAATCTTGCTGACTACCATATGGGTTAACTACCTTCATGCTACCGACCAAAAAAAAAAAAAAAAAAAACTACCTTCATGCTTTATAGAACATAATATAATGATTTGAATTCTTATTTTTGATAGACTAGTGGTAGCATTAGCAGATCTAATTGAGTCATACTTTTGTCCATTCCTAATTGGAGCTAGATTTTGAATTGATGGATTACAGACGTGGACATCCCCATACTCAGGTGATAACCATATTTGTTATTCACCAATTAAAGATCCAACTAGAGGAATTTTTTTCGACATGGTCCTAATTAATTAATTAATTTTAAAAATTCAAGGGCATGAACACAAAGGCTTAGCTACTCGGATGCCCATATAATATCATGTAAGCCTCATGACAGACTAACTTTAGGCCTTTGGCCTATGTAGGTGGTCCTGCCAAAAACTATTCACACGTAGTTAGTGATATTTCAATAAGTGACCTTCAATTTCTGAGTTGAAAATCCCCAGTGCCCAAACCCAACTTTGTCTATCCTCAGTCAATTCATTTTGTTGAAATTATTCTATTTAAATTTTGGTGATTTTGTAAAAGGTCATTGACACTAGTAAAAGTCACGGTGCGTAGTTGTGTGATAAATTGATAGTTCATCAATGAAGCGACAAGACAAATGGCATGATGCAGGGTTTGGTGGTGTTGGGTAGGTCCAAGAGATTTTCTTTGGCTGCACAATTTAAAATAAAAATACAAATAAAAGAAATTGTAAGATTTTGTGTTTATCTTTTCAAATTATTGCCCATCTATATAAGTTAATTCTTCAGTCAATTATTGAAACATTTCCGATAATCCAATTGCACGCACGTCTTTAAACCAGCATAAATTTCAAGAAAATAGTGTGAGAACGATCAAGCTTTGAGGAATTATGAATTCTTATGTAATAAACATATCAACAGATTAGTAAGACGAAGATGAGAATAAACTTTTTACCTGTCTTGGTAATTTCAAGTGATTTGGAAAGAAAGTAATCTGCGAGAATCCAGCTCCACAAGGGCTGCCTTTATTTTCATTGCCATAGCCGAGACCTTTTTCGCTTTCTCCTCCTCCTCCGGCCGAATGGATCCCAGTGAATTCATCGACAATTTCCAGAAAGTCGCCACTACCGCCGTCGATGGTTGTCGTCCGAGCTCGAGCAGATTTCTTGAATTTGGCGCTCTGGTCTGATTTCGATAACCCCAACCTTCGTTCCTCGAGCGTTCTCTGGCTGGTGTTGATGGTCTTATCAAGATTGATCTTGTCTTGTTCTGGCAATTCCAGCCTCCGTTCTGTGCGGGGCCCGCTCGTTGCTCAATTTCCCTCGATCAACGCGTCGATTTGCCTCTCTTTTCTACGTATTTGTGTGTGTTGATTCCCCAAAACTTGTTGAGAAGATGAGCCTCAGAGAGCATATACCTCACAGGAATGGTAGATGAGGCTGATAGCTCTTGAACCAGACAAGGATGGTTGACTTCGGTCCCTAACGCGTTAAATGAATAATCAAATATGATCAACCTCCTATTATTCAATAATTATGAAAAGTACAACAAACACGAATATATAGACACGACTTCCAAAAAGTTCCCTCACTTTATGTCGAAATAACATTAGTTTGCAAATAATATCTTTAAATACAAATAACACTTGAAAATTCAGAATTGTAATAAATACGGCCTTGCAGTGCAACTACTTCCGCTAAGGTGTGAGTCGGCTGAGTCGGTCCTTACACGACATAGACGTGGATGTAACGGCTTCCGGCTTATTGTGGGGACCGATACCATTAAATGTACCGCTAACTTTTGCCTCACTCGGTCTTGTTGCGTGAACAGGATGAGCTCGAGTGATGTAATTCATCCTCAAGCTTATTATTGGCCTTTTTTAATGGTCAAACGGCCGATATGCTCACATGGTTAGATCTGCTCACTAGCATGGTAATTACATCCAAATACTATGACTAAATTGCTCATAATTCATAATCTGCATTGGTAGGGCTTATAACCAGTCTTCATAACTCATAATCTTCATTCTGATGGGAGATCTGGCTTTCCTGTGAAAATTGGCATAGAGATGCTATGGAAGTAAACAAATGAATATGATTTTAAAAACCCATAGATTATAATTAGGTGAAGCAATGCATGGCTCATTCTTCTCTCTTCTCCGTTTCAACATAATAGCAACTCTTTTCCTTGTCCAAAATCATGCATGTGTGAAAAATCCAAGGGAATCAAGGAACTGCAAGAGATGTTGGAATTGAATGCTTAAACAGAGGAACTAGAGACAGAAGCAGAATTATATGATGGAAAGCTTGCTCGTCCTAATTCCATGATTGCTCCTCCGCTCCATCGACTCTGGTTTGCTTCTGATGTTCCCCATGATCATAACCCAAAGAAGGAAGAAGCAAACAACACACGCGCTAACTACGAATCACCAGACGCCATAATAAGTTGGCAAAGAACAAGTTTTTGTAAAAGAGAGAGAGCAGTGACCACCATTTCTCACCAAAATAGATCGGTTTTGTTAGAGATAGAAGGGTGTTGGAAAAGAGTAGGTACCTGCATTCAGTAGATGTGAGCCCAACTCACATGCACCCTTTGATTGAGACCCACCTCATCCGACAGAACCTTTGAATTGGCCATACATACATTGGGCTTATCTAAGAATTTTTCATTAGAAGAGAAGATATTGCCCGACACGTCGAGGCATAGTCCTAAAACTCACCAATTTACATTCACATGCTAAGGTGCATGAGGGAATCTATGTAATTGTAGAGGTGCCATTTGGTCTTACAAGTCAACGTCAATGGATCGCCCACTGATCGCTCGAGTAGCATCAAACGTGTGCCATGTTTCTTATTGAAAATGTTAGCACTAACACCTAGAAAGGGGTGAATGGGTGTTTTAAAAACAAACATTGACAAATAAATGTGGAATAAATTAAGTTGCAAATAAAGTCTGAAAAGGATCAGTGTCTGATTAAACGAGCTATCAGACTTCTAGTGCAGAATTCAAAATTAGATAAGAGATGGACTAGATTTTTGCGAAACTTAAAATGTTGCAGCAAATAAAGTTGAAAAGAGTTAAGGGAAAAGAGAATTGCACACGAGATTTATAGTGATTTAGCTTAGATCAAGCTTACGTCCACTCTCTCACGCTGTCAATCTTCTAGCTGAAATTTACTAAGGTATTAACAGATAAGTAGAATATTTCAAATGCAAACACTCATTGGAAGATTTCTTTTTCCCACACAAAGTCACTCTTCTTGTGATTTTCTCTCTTGAATACAATTTGTAAGAGCTGTCGTTGAAGAACAAGAGGTTGGAAATGCTTCAAATTTTGGAATTTCAATTTTCACGCACACTATCAAATAGATTGAATGAGCTCCTTAAATACTCCTTTACGCCTTACTGGCTGTTGGCATTCTCCAGAGGAAGTTCTTCCAATCAATCCGTTGGACAGAATCAATTAAGGAAATCTTATAGCCGTTTGAAGATTGAGATGAAAATCCGTTGATTCTAGTTGCCCATACAATAAGAATATAAGTTTCCATAAGTAGATGCTTTCCAAAAAAGAACTTGTCTTCAAGATTGATTTTATCAATTCATGATTGATTCCATCAATATATTTATAAAAGGTAAGTGAGATTCTTTGCCAGAAAGCCAGATATTAAAGAATAAATCTCTGTAACATTCATACCAAATCCTTATTGTAAGATCAATAATTCTGAATTTGATTATATTTTTGTTCTGGACGTGATTCCACCTGGATTGTGTCAGAGTGGGAAAGACTTTTGGAATGAATAGATTTTGACAAGAGTCTACGAAATGACTTTAGAAGTCTACTATTCTTCAGAATAAGAACAAGAACAAAAACAAGAACAAGAAAATTTTGTCAACTTCAAAACTTGGTAGAAGTTTTCTCAACACTTACATGTAATTCTCATATTGCCAATTTCGATCTCAACAGATTCAAGTACACAAGATGTTCCTTCACTCTACTAATCTTATATATGTTGCCTATTGGACTGTATTTTTATCTTTTATTTCCTTTCTTTTTTCCCTTATGTTGCCTAAGCCTGTTCTTGAAAAGATCCAATCTCTATTGCCAAATTTTTCCTCTGCTCTGTGATTAAACGGTGGTGTGATGACAAAAGATGCAACTTTTGTAGCTTAAATAGCTGCCATCTTTTGCCATCTTAAAATTTTTAATGGTCTAAATAAGTCTTCTTCTGAATACATTGTTATTATTTTGACTTGCCTTATGTTTTTATTATAGTAACATAATAATCATGTTGTAGTTCTGGTACTGAGCTTTCTCAAAAAAAAAAAAAAAACCATAGGTTGAAACATTTGGGTTGGATTCGCTTAGACGGTAATTGAGCCAAATGCAAAAGTTTTAAGGTTTTTTTTTTTTGTTGAGACATTTCTGTTGATGTCTTTATATCATTGCAAAATTAATGTCCTTCTCTTGTTTCGGTGCATTCACTTGGCAAATAAAAAAACTAAGCCTTTTATTTTTCCCATTTTTTTGAGTAAGTATCATTACCATCTTCTTATGACTAACTCAATTTCGTACTCACAGGCAATATATATTTCCTTCTCTCGTTGTTTGGATGCTTTTTCAAATTAATTTTGTTCTGGTGATAGTCATGGTTGAAGCAGCGGCAAGTAGCTTCTACAATAGTAGTTGAAGCATACAAGGATAGGCATAGCATTTTTTGCCATAAAAAATTGACTATGCTAACAATTTTAAGTTCAATTTGGAGAAATAGAACAAAAAAGCAAAAAAAAATTTATTCAAGAAGGGATGATGAAGAGGTGGAATAAACAAAAATAAGATGAGGAGCGCAACTAAAGAATATGAAGGTTGGACTTGCAAGGTTAAGGCGATTGAACAAGAAGCACTCAAATTGAAAAGCAAGCACAATAAGAGATCAGCCATGCTTGGAGATTCTCTTAGTTTTGGTCATGTGCAAATTTCGGCAAGCATGTGGTCAAGAAGCGTGAAGAATTACAAGCCCTACTATAAGAGGCAGATATTGATAACGGAGTGGCCTGTGGGAGTCATAGATGCCTTCTAAGAGTGAGGAATGGTGGTTCTGGAGAGAAAAATTTCAAAAGAATCGAAGTATAGGGAATGGTGGGAATTGGAAAAACTATAGTCTTGCATAAGTTGAATAGAAATAAAAGGGTTGTGAAAATGTTTGATATTTTAATTTGGATATGGTTATTGAACGCCTAGACTGTTGAGAAAGTGCAACATGCAATCACACAACGTCTGAAGCTAAAAGTGGAGGGTGGAGTCAACGCAGTTGAGACTACTCAATCTTGTATCGAGCAAAGTGAGAGGCATGTGATACTTGCTTCTCCTTGATAATTTTTGGGATTCCTATGATCTATAGGAGATAGATATTTCTAACAATACAAGAACAAAAAGGTGATATCTACTAGTAGATTTTGTGATTTGTGCTATGAGTCAAACGACAATGAGCTTGTAAATATGAAGCATTTTCCCCATATGGATGCATATATAAAATGTTTGAAAAAGTTGGTCTAAGTATGAACAATCCAAATATTTATACTTATAGCACGACCATGGTTAGAGAGTGTGTTACTTTGCATGATCAATAAATTGGTGAGAACTTTTAGGAAGAATGACATTATTCACCCTCAGGGAGATCAATTGAAGAGGTTGCGGAGATGACCCACTATCAACATCCAAGGCATTGATGAAGTGCCTGAGTTTTTGAACTATGATGATTTAGATAGGGAGGATAAAAAGGTTTGCTTTCTGTAAGGAGCATTGTTTATCGAAGAGTGTGACATCTTTGTTGATTATTTAGTGGAATGTTGAAAGTATAAGGATTTCTCCACAGTTTGATGAGTTTTGTGATGTAGACGACAAAGAACACAACATATTGCATGATCTAACCACGTGCCTTTGGTAGAGAAAAGAGAAATGAAGAAACATGTTTGAATGAACAATGTACTTTGTAATAGGGCCAATATAATTTCATCATAAGATATCATAAGTTTTTGGCAAGAGATTGCGAGGGGCCAATGAAGACCGAAAGGAAAAGGTATGGGCATTTGCAAGTCGAATTTCTTTTACGGATAATGTCTTTTCCAATCTACTGATAAATCAAATTGCAGAAACTTTTCAATTTTACTCCTACAAAGAAATTGTGTTTAGATTGTGACCCTTCATAGCTTCTTCTTGTCTATGCAAAGACTCCGAGTCTTAAACTTTCATGGTATCACAAATGCATCCCTTTCACCTTATTTTCTTGCTTGACTGGACTTAGGGCATTCTACTTGAATTCTTGCACGCGTTTAATAGAACTCCCTTTAAGCTTGGAGGCAATGGTGCATCTAGAGGTGCTAGACATCTGACGCTCCAAAATCATCTATATACCTATTCAGGGAAAAGTGCCAAAAAAGTCCTAAACCTTTTGCCTTTGTGCCAATTTAGTCCTAAACCTTTTTTTGGTGCCGATTCAGTCCTAAACCTTTTTAAGTTGTGCCAATTCAGTCATTTCCGGCCAATTTTCACCGGATTTTGCTGGCGGGCCTTGGCCGGGCTGACGTGGCATGATCGGCACCGACGTGGACAACTTTTAATAATTTTGTAATTTTTAAATATTTTTAAATACTTTTAATATTTTTTTATTTTTTTCTTTTTTCTTTTTCCTCCGGCCGGTCGCCGAGGTCCAGCGACCGGCCAGAAGCGACCGCCGGCGAGGGCGAGGCCGACCTCGCCGGATCTGGCGAGGTCGAGTCTCGCCGGCCATGGGCGGGGCCGGCAGGGCGAGCTTCGCCCATGGCCGCCTCGCCGGATCGGGCCATGGGCGAGGCTCGACCTCGCCTCGATCCGGCGGGCGGCGGGGTGAGCCTCGCCCATGGCCTGATCTCGGCGGCGGCCATGGGCGAGGCTCGCCCTCGCCGGATCTCGGCGAGGTCGAGCCTCGGGCCATGGGCGAGGCTCGCCTCGCCGGATCCGCGAGGCCGGCGAGGGTGAGCCTCGCCCATGGCCCGATCTCGGCGGGCGGCCATGGGCGAGGCTCGCCCTCGCCGGATCTGGCGAGGTCAAGCCTCGCCGGCCCTCGCCCATGGCCCGATCTCGGCGAGGTCGGGCGAGGCCGGCGAGGCTCGACCTCGCCGAGATCCGGCGAGGCGAGCCTCGCCCATCGCCCATGGCGGCGAGGCTCGACCTCGCCGAGATCCGGCGAGGTCGGCCTCGCCCTCGCCGGCGATCGCCTCTGGCCGGTCGCCGGACCCCGGCGACCGGCTGGAGGAAAAAGACAAAACTAAAAAAAATAAAAAATAAAAAAATAAAAAAATAAAAAAAATAAAAAAATATTTAAAAAAAATAAAAAAATATTTAAAAAAAAAAATATTAAAATATTATTAAAAGTTGTCCACGTCAGCGCCGATCAGGCCACGTCAGCCGGCCGGCGTCTAGTCAGCAAAATCCGGTCAAAATTGCCGGAAAGGACTAAATTAGCACGACTTAAAAAGGTTTAGGACTGAATTGGCATCGAAAAAAGGTTTAGGACTAAATTGACACAAAGGCAAAAGGTTTAGGACTTTTTTCGCACTTTTCCCTACCTATTCAAATTGGATGTTATTAATGCAACTGAAATGTTTATGCATGTCATTGTCAGTTTTTGACGCTGGAAACCCAATCTCCAAAGGTGATTTCAAGCATTTCTTTATTAAAGAACTCTAGATTGAAACACTCGGTGGTCTAATTAGGTCGCGAGGCCCATCATGAAGGAGGTTTCTATCTTGAAAATGTTGAGTTCGTTGATATTTTCCTTTCCTAAGATGGAGTATCTTGAAATCTTAGTTAGACAAGCCATATGTGGAAGGAACAATTGACATTCAAAATAAATAAAGAATACGTTCTTTAGGTGAATTGCAAATACTAACTGAAAATTGGAATGTGAAGCACTGGTCCTTCCATAGACACCTATATCTAACAAAGATTTCAAGGCACTCTACCTTAGAATAGGAAAATGTTCCTTTGCAATGGTCCTTGCAACGTGATTAGATCACCGAGTGTTTAGGTCTACATTAATGATGAATTTTTCCAATAATAAGTGGCTTGAAATCATTGACTTTCAATGCCAATTCAATTTAATTATAAAAGCCACATATTACTTTCTGTCGGAATTTCTCGTTGTTGGCAATTAGGTGATTTTTTTTTTCCGAATTGGCATTTAAGTGATCTAGCGAAAACTTTTGATATTAAAATGAGTGTCATATATAACTTTTAGCACTCTTGGTGTGTCCTTCTGCCCAAGAAGTTGCATGGCACTATTCTATAGGTGACTTTGCAGTAAATGCATTACTTGAGTTGGCTAATTTTAGATGACATAAAGTTGACGTTAAGTTCCAAAACCTCAAGCACTGTTGATATTCTTTGTTCATTTAGAATTTGTTTGGTAACATGGGTGATGATCTTCTCGAACAAGTACCAAAAACTAAGATGTGTTCACCACAAATTTCAAAAAACAAGCCACAGCATCCAATGGAACTCATGAAAGAACTTAAGATGCATTCGTTTTGCAAAAAAATGAATGATTCACAAGATATTTTTCCCAAAATGATTATTTGTATCGCTTTAAAAAAATGAACAAAATTTTCATCGTTCACAAAAAGATCTATATATAAATTATTATTGGAAAATATTTTTTGATAGGTTTTTATTCTTAACAATGCAAACAATCACTTTTAGGAAAATCTTTTTTAAATCATTCTTTTTCACAAAATTAACAAAGTCTAAATGTAAATTTTATAACATACACATACCTCAATTACATCAATGGAGGAAGCTAAAGAAAAAGAGATCACACTACTAATCCCCGTACTTTTTCAATTTGTTTAATCTCCTTAATAGAAATTTTTCTTTTGGTGTTTGGCAATTTTAGTCTCTAAATTAAATGTTGTTTGTTCAAATTGAAAATTCTATATAAAAAAAAAAATTAAATGCAAACAGTGATGTAGTAATTTAGTCACCATTAAATAGTGATATCGTGTAGACGTGGCATCCTAAGTGGCTTCTAAATTTTATCTAAGAAATATAACATAGAACATATGTCTCTAGATGAAAGACGTTTATACTTAAAAAAAAAGAAGGAAAAAGAGGCATCCTAAACTGTCACGCCCCGAACCTCAAGCGCGCGCACATCTTTCTACGGTCGATAGAAATGCGACTTCCCAGGACACGTCGCCGACCCATTCAATTTTATTATGCATGCGGAAGCGAAACAATTCCCTGACAACATTTAACTTGGGATAGAAAAGCAGGCAATCAATCACAACCAAACAAGCTTTCTTATAAACACATAGGTTTATATACAACACTGGAATGTTTACAAAATAGAGCGGCTCAACAAAAAGGGAACTGTCCTATGACCAACTTGTTAGACACGTTCGCCGATTCTTCAGCCTCCGCCTTCCGAACTCCAGGACTTTCGGTCCTCCATGACCGTCATCTAGGGACCTGAAATATTATCCCACAACCGAGATGAGACTACATCTCAGCGAGTCCTACCCTCTAAAACTTGATTAGGAAGAAAATAAGCCCCAGGGCGCTCTAGCCACACAAAGAGGACAGAGGACTTACCTCGACTCAGTCCTTTCCTACACGTCAGTACAATTCAATTCTCAATCACATTTGATCATTCACAATGATTCAATTCAATCACATTATCTATCTTTCCATAACGTCTATCAAACCAGTCATTAATAAGACAAATGCTTTCCAAAGCTGTAGCTGATAGATAATATAACAGCTCGCCAGAAGCTGCTGCAATATTCAATATAGTATACTATAACTCACCAGAAGCTATCGCAATATTCAATATAGTATACTATAGCTCACCAGAAGCTGCCGCAATATTCAATATATATGTATATCATAACTGCTCGCAAAAGTTATCAATTCAACAATAACCCAATCCATTCCTCAATCAAATAAATCAATAGATTCAAACGGTCCTACCAACCAATTACGATGCCAATAGCTAACACCGGTATTTTCAAGTTAAATACCAAAACTTCTCCAATTTCATTTAATTCCACATTTTTGGAATTATTAACCACAATCATCATTTTCACTCAATTTCGCAATTACGCATACAATTGATACAATATGCTGCTGCGATCGGTGCGAAATTAAATCGAAACCATCCCGGCAAAATTTTCGAAATTATTAAATAATTAAATTTAATTCCGAAAATTAAATAATTAAATATTATATTATAATAAATATAATTTAATAAAATAATATTTATAAAATTCGAAATAATTATTTAATTAAAATAATTAATTAGGGCTTAAACTTAGATTATACTAATTTAAACATACAATTAACCCTAATTAAACATCCATTAAACTAATCATACAACTAATCTAATTTACATTAAAATAATTTAATCTAACCATATAAACCTAATTAGACTAATCTAAACACCCCTTAAACATGATTAACTTGCTAAGCGAGGTTTAGAGGATAAACTCACCGAATTAACATTCCGGCGAGTCCACGGCGAAGGCGATGCCAAGGCGGGCAATAAACCTCAGGGCGGCGACACCAACGGAGGTCGGGAAGGGCTAAAAAATGGGCCACAAAGACCTCACGGCTTTCTGGTTTTCTGTTTCTAATCTGGGCTGAACTGCAGAGAAGAAACCAACAACTTCAACGGCAAAAATGGGCCGATCGGAGCTCCGGCGAGTGGGTGGTTGGCAACCGGCGGCTCCCGGGGGTCTTGGGGATCTTGTAGGAGGTTGGGATGGGCAAAGGAAGGGTCGGAAAGGGGCGAAACAACAAGAAAACGCGAAACAGGCGGAACAGGGCGAGTCCAGGTGGTCCGGCGGGCCGTTCCTTCACGCCGTATTTCGGGAGGCTACAAGGCTCTTTTCTGGGCACCATCAAGTCCTTCTATACGGTTTGGATGTCACGGAGACAATGGTGGGTAGAGCGATGGCTGATTCGACCGGGAAGACTACTTTTTACTCGAATCTTTGACGAAAGGTCAGCTGAAGCAGAAACTGAAACGAGGGAAAACATGGGAGGAAAACGGGTCCGACGGGCATGCAACGGTCTTGGGCGGTTGCTGCTCAATTTCTCTGGTTTTTGCTGAGCTTCTCACCTTCCTCAACAATGGAGAAAGCCAAGAAATGGGGAAGAAGAAGCTGCTGAAGAGTGGGGCTCCCTTGGTGGCTCTCTAGCTTGCAATACTTGTCAATCTCTCCCTTTCACTTGCCCCCACCATGACATCACATGCCATCAGCCACTCTCTCTCCTCGAGCTTCCTCCACAAGCTTGTTAATAGGTGCAAAATGTCCCTAGCCCCATGGCATACGAATTTTAGACATTTGTGCATCAAATTCAATCAATTATCACTCAATTCCATCCAATTGAAGCTCAATTAAATCAACCCATGTGTCATCAACCTTCTTATGACTTTTCCCCATCAAGTGATCCAACTTGCATCCCAAAGATTCGATTAAAAACGGCCATCTGACAATCTCGAACAAAAACGGCCTTACTTTGCTTTTCTGCAAAAAAATTCGGTTTGTAGAAAAATCTTCTGGAGATGAGTCGATATTCCTAAAATGAATTGTGACTTGACAGAACTTCCAATTTCTGTAATCGGGTTCAATTTCTCGGTTGATTTCAATCTGGCGCGACTTTAGCGCTACCTAATCTATCGGGTAGCTTGTAGGAATTTTATGTGCAATTGTCTTGTGGTTGATTATTTTCAAGCCACAAAGTGCATCTTCACACATTGACGACTATCGATTGTCGTAGAAATCTCGAGATTTCAAATACAGACACAGGGTACCAAAACGATAGAGAATCGGTCTAGTGCCGATCAACAAGAATTGTGCAATTAGGTGAAATCACCCACACTGAATTACATGGTTCTTTTGAATCAACATATCTCCGGTCTTTAATCGGTCTGTGCCATAATGACCCTTGTAGATTAGCATGGTCAAGAAGTCGTTTCCTAATCGAATTCTCAAGTTTATTACGTTTAGATTCCTTAACGGCTTCACCTAATAGACTAGTTATCTCGTGAGCGGCCAACTCAGAGAAGAAAGCTATAGATGCGAAGATGAAATGCCCGACTTATTTAATTGAAACCAGAATTGGAAAATCGGGATGTCACATAAACTCAACAAGCGCCGGGACCACTTGTGAGGCTAGCTACCATAGTCTAGAGGACACTAGAAGTGCCAAAAGTTGCGGACGATGCTCATATTAGTGCCAAGAGTTTTTCCCAACTCACTTAAATGCCAAATTAGAGAAAAAATGATTACTTTAATTGTTTCCAACAAAAATTTCAACCAAATTGATTACGTAACATTTATAATTAAAATTTTAATATAATTTGACGCATTTTTCTTAAAAAAATCCAGTCTACATCGACGTCCAAAACAATGTCACACGATAATAACTTTTTAATTGAAATTTGCACTGAAATGATCATTTTTTAACAACAACTAGTACTGAAGTCATCATTTTTCAATAATGACTAGTACTTAAGTGATCATTTTAAACAATAATTGGCACTCAAACGATCCATATATACAATTTTTGACATGCAAATAATGACTCATAACTTGTTTGCATGATGTTATTTAGAGGTTATATGCTGATTAAGTACGTCGACGAGCCACATAGGATTGAGAAATTAATAAAATATGGCCACATCAACCCAAATTAGAGTTGGCGCTTAAATGATTGTTTTTTTAAAAAAATTGTAGTTACTGATCTGAAAAAAAAAAAAAAAAAACTTTTGGTACTAAAATGAGATCTATACACAACTTTTGACACTTTTAGTGTCCATCTCCCTAACTTCCTATTCTAATTCTTGAAAACTGAGATATGCTTCATCTCTAAGAATTATTTGGGACCAGTCTAACAGATTTGTATCTATATCTATCTAGGATTACTAGTAATTGCAGAATCGATGTAAATTTTTTTCTACACATCGTGTATCCATTACTATTACTAAATCAACGGTGATTGATGTATGATGTGTAAAATAAAGAGTTACACGTGCCATATACATAGGAGAGAGTTCTAGTCTCCTCTTAAAATCTTCAAAATACCCTTAAAAATTTTGTCATACTTTTCTCTCACACCATTGATTTGAATAAGATTGTAAATTATGGGACATAGAAATTGTCAATTTATTGTCATCAATAAAGTAATTCTTTAATGTAAAAATTCAAAACAGGGGATTATTGATCTTCATGATTTTCACAATAAGAGGGATGAAAACATACATTTATCCATAGCAATACCTTTGAAAATATTTGTTGCGGAAAACCAAATACATCTTATTTCTCTCCCTTAATCCATACTTTTCCTTAACATATCTTATCTTATGGAGGATAAAATATAACGTCCGTCCTCTTGCTGAAGAAAAAATCATATCCTATTTATACATGCTATTAATAGGCGTTTTCCATCAAAACACCTTTTAACTTCATAAGAGTCGCACTTTTTTGGAAGAACGGTAACTTCTCAATAGAATTGTACCTTTCATCCTTTTTATAAGATTTGCAACATTTCATAGCCAATACATTTTAGCACTTAAATATTTGTTAAACCATTAAATAAATATCATGTGGGTCACGATAATTCTTACATTAATAATTTAGCGCTGAAACTGTTGTATCTTTGAAATACGACGTGCAGCATGTGGATCTACATTAAAACCATGCTTGTTCGAAGAGATTGGGAGGGTAGATAAAGGTTCTAAAAACATAATTGTTTTTGGATGAAAGAGAGGGAAGGAAATGATTAGGAGGGATCAAGGGAGATGATGAGGGATTGATCAGGTTAATTCATGTGCATTCTAAAATCATATGAAGGGATTCGTAGGTATTTGAACAGATTTGTGCGCCACTCAATAAATTTATTCTTCTTCCTCACTTGTAAGACTAGTCTATATCTATTTATGGATACACAAAAGGCTATTCGTATCACAATCGTTTTTCTCCTTTTTCCTCCCTTGCATCTTGACAACAATTTAACTCAATCCCTTAAAATCCTTTCTTTCTTCTCTCTCTTACAATTGTCTAAATCCCAGTTTTTTCTTTCGAATCACCTCATCCAAATTAATGTAAATCTAAAATATAAATAGAACTTCTCTCGTACCATAAGATGTGCCCAGTCTAGAATGGCGGCCGAAACTGTGGACTTTCGTCGTCTTTCATTTTTCCACCATGCGTTTGTCCTACCTCACGTGGAGAAATTTGCACCATTCTTTAGACGTTGTTAGATAACGATGCTTCTGATTTTTATAGCCCTTGTAATTAATTGTATATGCAAATGTGTGGAGTTGGACTCGGTCAAAGTCTAGGGAAAAAAATATATTGACTAATTAACAAAGAAAGAAGAAAAGTGGCTCTGTTGTTGTAATGGGAAGAGGGCAAGCTTGAAAGAGAGAAATAAAAGAAAAGCAAGAAAGAAAGGGAAAAGAAGAAGAAAGGGAAGAAGGTTTTGCGCTACATGCTATGGGGTCTTGCAAAGCGGAGTTTACTTCTATTCGCAATTCTCGGTAAGGATTCAAGCCTTTCATTTTATAATCGGAATAGTTTTGGAATTATGGTACAAATTCAAAATTATGTCAAATTGGAACAGCAAAGTCCGATTTAGAAGTTGTTAAGTTGAAAATTTATGGGGTATTGATAGTCTAGGATGTTATGGAGCTATATGATTTTAGATAACTCAATTTGAGCTTACAGTGTGCCCGAAACAAACTTTTGAAATTGGGTGCACATGCTGAACAGTAACTCAACCAGCAGCTTTCGGTGCTGAATCTCACCAGTTGGCATCTACAATTTGGCTGGCCAAACTAAAGATCTTTAAATACTTTAAAAGGGCTTTCTTTTGACAATAAGCGCACTTGGATTGGAGCTCAGTAAAGAGATATGGTGTGAAAAGTTTGTCATGCGAGTGATTATTCTTCGCACTAGTTGTTTTTTTTTGCCATAATTGGTCATTCATGAGGTCTCTCATCGACCCATAGTGAGCATTTTGACTCTGAATCAAGTATGGTTAAAGAAGTGTTTCACATGGTTTTGACTCCAATTCTTGTTTAATTAATAAAATTACGAGATTTTTGGCTCATATAGCTAATTATTTGGTTTTGGGTATTTCTAAGTAAGTGATACCATCTCTTCTTTGAATTTCTAAATTTTGAAAATGAAAAGAATTAGACATATTGTGTGCAAAATATTAAAAAAAAAAAATTGTCTAAAAGGCAAAAGTGATGTTTATAGCATATTCAATCTATAAAATCTTGATTGGGCATTTACTACCATTTTTATTATTTGAAATTGTATTGAAAGCAATTTTGGAAACAATTTATGAGATGATTATTGTGAAATTGTTTGAGAAATGATTTAGAAATGGATTGCAAAAAGGTTATATGTATTGATTTGTTAATCTGATTTATGAAAGGTATTATGTTATAAAAGGGTATATGTTTGGTATTGTGAAAATGATTTATGATACCGATTCTAGATTGTTTCCGAAAAGAATTGATTTATAGAGAGATAAATGTTTTGATTTGTAAAATTGTATTATGATTATGTGATTGATTCTAAATTGGATTTCTAGTATTGGAAAATGATGGTTTGGTACACACTATCACAGTGAAGGGTTTTTGGGTATGCATATTAGTTTTTAGGATATCCTTATGGCTCAGCCACCGATTGATAATGAATGGAGAACTTGTCAAGGAGGAAACTCAGTTGCCTTGTTACTAAGCATTGTATTATGATTATTGTTCGATATAGTGCAATAGATTGAATATTGGAACAGACCATTGACATGTGACTGGATGAGATGAATTGATGGAATAGACTACGATGTTTGATTTGAGATTGATTAATAGAATAGACTATTAATACGTGAATTGATGAGATTAATCAATAGACTGAACCATTGATATATTCTTTGAAATTACTGACGAAGTATTTCTAATATGTATAAAGCTTTGTTGAAAAGATAAAACTTGTATTTGATCTCATGCATATGCTATACTATGAATTTGAATTCGATGAGTTTCGATATGGTTTTGCAAATATGTATAGCAGGTGCTTGTTTTGCTTAGAAGAGATATTGCTCACCCATTTCATTCTAATCTTTTCAAGTTCTTCAGCTAACGACAAAAAAGACAAGAGTGCTATCGGCAAAGAAGAGGAGAGTGCTATCGGCTGGGAGTTATTGGTAATTGCATTTTGGATAAATTGAGTTGAGATATTTAGATATATTTCCAGGTGTGACGTATCCTTCGCAAGTCAATTGTAGCAGACTTTGAGCTATGTTCTTCAAGATTCTTGTTCTGGTTTCTCTGCTAGCCGTTTCGGCTTACGCTCAAGTGACCAGTTTCGTGTACAACGGTTTCCAATTGGGAAAGCTGAGCCTCGATGGGATGGCCTGGGTCACCCCGATGGCCTCCTGAATATGGGCTACGACGTCAGACAGAATATGGGCCACGCCTTCCATCCCGAGCCAGTCCAGTTCAAGAACTCGCCAAACGGCTCCGTCTTCTCCTTCTCCACCACGTTCGTCTTTGCGATCCGACCTCGGTATAAGGGTCTGAGCGGCCACGGGATCGGCTTCATGGTCATGCCCCAGAGAGGCTTCCCCGGGTCCCTGTCTAGCGAATACCTTGGCATTTTCAACCAAACTGACCACGGCAACGCCACCAATCATGTGTTCGGGGTGGAATTTGACACGTTCCAGAGCAGCGAGTTTAATGACATCAACGACAATCATGTCGGAATTGACTTGAACGGGTTGATATCAGCAAATTCAACTCCAGCAGGGTATTATGCAGATGGTGGTGAGTTCAAGAACTTGACTCTAATCAGTGGTGAAGAAATGCAAGTTTGGGTGGACTATAATGGAACTGAAAAGCGGATCGATGTCACATTGGCTCCGATCAAAGTGCAAAAGCCAAACACTCCCCTTCTGTCTCTTACATGGGATCTCGCGTCAGTTATCAACGAGAACATGTATGTTGGCTTCTCGTCATCGACCGGTTCAACCCAAACTTCTTACTATGTTATGGGTTGGAGCTTCGGGGTAAATGCAAAGGCTCAGGAACTTGCCCTGTCCCAACTTCCTAAGCTTCCTCAGGTCGGTAAAAAGGATACGTCGAAGGTACTAACTATTGGGCTACCATGGGTGGTTCTTTTCCTCATATCAATCCTGATCTCAAGCGTGGTTTACGTGATGAGAAGGAAACGGAAATTTGCCGAGGTGCTTGAAGATTGGGAGAGGGACTACGGCCCACACCGGTTGAAGTACAAAGACCTTTATATTGCAACAAAAGGATTTCGGGAGAAAGAGCTATTAGGGACTGGTGGGTTCGGTCGGGTCTATAGAGGAATCTTACCCACATCAAACATAGAGATCGCAGTGAAGAGGGTCTCACATGAATCGAGACAGGGTATGAGAGAATTCATAGCAGAGATCATCAGCATCAGTCGGCTACGTCACCGCAACATAGTGTCGCTCCTTGGTTACTGCCGTCGGAAAGGGGAGTTGCTCTTGGTTTATGACTACATGCCTAATGGGAGCCTCGATAGGTACCTCTATAACCAACCAACGGTCACCCTAAATTGGAGGCAAAGATTTAGGGTGATCAAAGGAGTGGCATCTGGACTGCTTTATCTGCACGAAGGCTGGGAGCAAGTAGTGATCCACAGGGATATAAAGGCGAGTAACGTCTTGCTAGATGCTGACCTAAATGGAAGACTTGGAGATTTTGGGCTTGCGAGACTATACGACCACGGAGCCGACCCTCAAACGACTCACGTCGCAGGAACGCTTGGTTATCTCGCCCCCGAACACACGCGTACCGGCAAAGCCACTAGGAGCACAGACGTGTTTGCATTCGGGGTGTTTTTGCTTGAGGTCGCCTGCGGGAGAAGGCCGATCCAGAATGGAGATGCGGAGGACACGATATTGGTGGACTGGGTATTTTCTTGCTGGGACAGAGGTACCATTCTCGAGGGCAGAGATCCGAAGTTGGGGGCGGAGTTTGTGGAAGAAGAAATAGAGTTGGTTCTGAAACTCGGGTTGATGTGTTCCCACGCCGAGCCGCTGATGAGGCCTAGCATCCGTCAAGTTTTGCATTACTTGGAGGGCGATATTCCAACGCCGGAGTTGTCGTCCATCGGCGGCAGGTTAACAGTCGGTCATCACGGAGGTTTTGATGATTTGGCTAGGTCTCCGTCCTCCATGGAAGAGGCATTTCAGCAATCATATTCTGCTGTAGAATCGCTTCTCTCAGGTGGGCGATGAGCCTCATATTTTTGGTTTCTGATCTTATTCCATGCTCTTTATTTGGGGAAGATCAATATGTCCTATGCTCTAAGAGTCACTCTATTACTAGTCGGTGAAAGGATCGCTAAAATACACGCTCTTAGTTCTGTTTTGGCTCAAATCGGCTGCCGCCACTGGCCCGGGCGTCGTTCACTGAATGGTGCACTACTTGCAAATCCAACCTTCATTACTCAGCATCCCTCTTCATCTTGTTGTCGTTTGTTTATGCCTCTATATTATCCCCTCTTGCATAATCTCTCATTATTGAACTTGAAAGAAGAGTAATATGTTTTACTCATCTGGCCAAAAATGCTAAGTCCATCTTTGTATGCTTCAACTGTAATTGCAGAAGCTGATGCGGTAGTTGCTTCAACTATGATTGTCACGAGAACAAAACCGACTTGCAAAAGGCAAAAGTGAGAAGAAAACGCAGATTACTTGCAAGTACAAAATAGAGCAAGATATCCAGTAAAGTTATGACATGTGGCCTGAGTATACACGAAAACATCAGTAAATATAGAGAAAGGAGATCAACTTTTGCATTGATTTAGAAAATTCCACGAAGATGTCTCGACAAAGAGGAAGGAGACTGACTTTATGCTTCCATAAACAACTCCGTAATAGAAGGGCCAAACATGAGCCACCTGTCCATCGTTACCATCAAATACAAACAGTCCAAATCAATCGAAGTGGAGATTGATTTCTTTCGGTTTTGGTCCCTTCTCCTTTTCCTTTGTCGCGACCCTCCCAATTTTCACGACACAATTTAAAGGTAATGACCAAAAGCGGGCCAACAGTCCTCAATTAGGCCTGACTTCTCCTAAGCTCTTACCTCGTGCAATGTTGGCTTCATTTTAAATTTGAATTTAATCATAAAGGATTATATGTGAGATAGAAGTCGTTATTAGCCTTTTTGGGTTGGCTAAAAATCAGGCTAGCCACAAGAGTTTGTTTTGCTTCATGCACAACTAGAGAGTAACAAGGCTCATGAACATGATTACGCTAATAAAAAAGTTTATTCTTTTTTATCGATAGTAGGGTTTACTTTGATCTTGCTTATGCCTTCCATTTGATAGAGTTCTTTTAAATAATTAGCACCATTTCGATACCTCTAACTCGGATGGCATATTCATCCAAATGGTCAAATAGTTTTAATTATCAATTATAAACCCTAAAGGTCATTTGTTGTTGCTAATTGCTCATGCAATGGTTTTCAAAAGTTTATTATGATCCTAAGGTTTTCCCTAATCACATTAAAAGGAAAAGAGCAATCAATGTATTGAAAGTACAGGAAGTAAATACCCAAGTTTTGAAAAAGCCTAGATTAAGGTACGAGAAATAAAACCCGATACTTGACGAGTAAATAACACAAATGACTTTGTTTTAAGCCCCAGGATTGCAACTCCAAATCTAACAAAATAATGACTAGCCCATAAAACTTAACTTAAGCCCATTCTATTTCCTCCACATTTTTGTCTTCTTTTCGTATTAATTTTTCTCTTAGCTTCTTCTCTTCTTTTTTTTGGTAAAAGGTAATAAATTGATTGAGGGGAAGCCAGATGTATACAAGATCATGGCACCAAAACTTGCACTCAAAATGAACAATCATAACAAGTGAAAGGATGTCGTGATGTAAAAGGAAGACAGCGCCTTAAAAGACACACAAACAACTAGAAAGGCTAGAAAGGCATGGCATGAACAACTGGCAAGATACAAACCCTTAGCGAAGGAGGAAAGATGTTGGCTCCACAGCAACTCCGTTCCTTGAAGCGACGGTCAAATCCAAGGTCAATCACGGGTCACTCGAGAAGATAATGGGATCGATGCCCCAACTCCTTTGCAATCTTCTGTTCCTGAAGTTGTCCTCAATATTTTTTGAAGATGTTAGCCCTATCCCTAACCACTTTAATAAGGTGATTCTTCATAGCTGGGACAGTAAGGGGTTCTCTTAGCTTCTTCTTTACTTGCCATCTTTTACGCTAACTTCCCATTCCCAGGACTTTTTCCTCATCGCCCGTTCAACGCTCTGCATATTTATTCCGCAACACCAAAGCTTCAACAAAGATAGATCCACATCCCATAAAACATGATCTCCCATTAACCCACCACCTATCACTGATTTGCCACAGTCTACTTGGGACCGGCTATCAATCGCCACCTCCATCACCAACCTTTAAATGCTTATACCTACGTGGCATGACTAGCACAAGCAGATAAAAAAGTCGTGATAAGCAAACCTATGGAGATGTATGTAATGGTTAACATTTGGGCCATGGATTTTGCGCCACCACCTTGCAACGACTGCTGCCGAATGTAACCGGAGGACATGCTCACATAAAAATAAAAGTGAACAAAAGGAATATGGCCAAATATAGTCTCGGTGGAAAGGAAATCATACTGAAATCGACCGAAATCAGAGCTTCAAGTGGAACTCTAAGTGAAGTCGTTTTCTTCAAGTTCCTCAGCCTCGAAACAGGGGCGAGCAGTGCTCCCTGTGGCTACCGGACCGACGATGAAGAGAGATGATACAGCCACTATTGGCACCTTGGTTCCTCCGGTCATTCAACTATGCATTAAGAATGTCTTTTAGCACCCTCCCATTCCACAACTTTGGTGGATCCATCAAGTCAAAACAACCTCTGGTCAGAAGCAAGCGACTTTCCTCTCGTTGAATTAGTAAGTTTGCCAATGCATGCTGATCCAGAGTTTGAAACTTGACAAATCTTCCATTCTCATTATTGTTTAGCAAGTTAGCATTGACTAAATTTTTGGAATTTCTGGCGGTCATTTTGGGTGTCTACTCTACCATCCCTTATCCATCTGCCTATCAGGCACTGTTTCTATCTCTGGGTATTTGCTATGGAGTAAGAGATCCTTTGAAACATTATTTACTTCTAGACCTTCAGTGCTGAACCTCATCACGGAAATCATTAGGGCTTCAATATCTTCTCCATTAATTGCAAGTTGCAGGCTCACTGTTTCAGGGGTATGTTTCCATATGGAAGCATCATGGACAGCCTTCAGTGCTTGTACCATTAGAACAATCACTCTGGATTCATGAGTGCACTTTCTAGCTTTTTCTCTGGTTATAGCTTGAATTTCTGAAGAGTGAACTATTCCACATGCACAGTGGCAACTGGCAAAATAGCTCCCAAGAAAAATGATCATCCCAACTTAGCATTCTGTCCACTGCCATTTTGCTGCAAACTTGTTCTGATTTAGTCACCAAGATTATGTTGCTACCATTCTGTGGCATTGGATCAGGAATCCCCATTGATTCCAGATTTAGGAGTTGAGGAATGTCATCAAGAGCAAGTAAGAATTTATTGCGCTTTGGCACTCTATTCACCAAGTCTGAGATGTCAGCATTCGAAGGCTTTAACTAAAAATCAGATGATATTTGCTCCATAATCTTTTCAGGCACCTCTTTCATATTGTGTTCTCAGGAAGAGTAATCCAAGTCGTCAAAATTGTACAATGGTTTGACTGGTGATCACACTGGGCTTCTCTATCCCCGTCTTTTCCATGAATTCCAACTTTTTCAAAATCTGAACATCTAATGTGCTCCAAAACAAGAATTATGTCATGGTATCATGAACGTCGTGGTCCTATCATGGTCTCTCATATTGTCTGTCAGCACCAAAAAAACTTGTCTTGATTGACATCGCGTCTCATGTGAATCAGTGCATGAGTCACTCGTGCCCTTTTGGGATTAGATAAGATCTTTGCCGCTATTACCATCTCAGTTTGCAAGTCCTACTGATCTGTAGGTTCTCCTAATTATCCCCTTATTTTTTCTCAATCCATATTCGTGGGATCCCGATCTGTTTCCAACTTGCTTTCGATACCCTTTTGCTAAGAACTAGCTTTTCATATGAAAAATCAGTGAAAGAGTCATTCGCTTGTATAATCATAGGAAAGGGTAAACAGAAGATTGAGATAGAAAAGGATCCTCTAGTTGCCGAGCTCAATTGGGGCTCATAATCAGGTGAGACATGCAGATGATTGAATGTTGTGATGGACCAAGAGCCCGACCATCGCGGTTAGATTAGTAAACTGTTCTTTATCCTGATTACTCTAGCAACATCAACGTGAAGTACAGGTTTTTCATCCTCCCCCTCCCAGAATATACATGTATCAATATGCAGCAGACCAAATCCTAAGTAAAAGATATTGTTCCAATTGCTTTATGTTGTTTTCCCATTCTCGTTGCCATTTTGATGAAACAAGAAAAGAAGAAAAATCAAACTAAAACCACACATTACGAGTATGACAAGCGCATGTCAGGCGAGCACAAAGATTACAAAGATAAAAAGACATTTGAAAAAACGACATTACTATTGAAGCGTGACCCCGTGGTCTATGGGTGTTCACAAAAATGAGGTCACCTTTGTAAATCCTGATTATTACCTTCTCAGTTTGTGCATCGACATGGTGAATGATTTGATTTCTTTTGCTTTCTTTACCACATTGCTTGATTGTAGATTCATGCTGGCTGCATTCTCAAATTGTTTATCACTGCAAGGTTTTCTCATGAATTTTTTGAAGATAATCCCAGTCAATTGAAAAAAGTGATCTTCTTGTACATATTCAGCAATAGACTGGGTAGTGGTCTTCCATCCAGGACCATCCGTAGCCTCAGGGTCTCTTGAACCACTACTCAACTCCTAATTATTGAAGTCATTAGCTTCAGAATCCATAAGCCCAGACACGATCCTAGTAGTTTAGTGGGTCTTTGTATTCTTCCACTGTGGTCACCAAAACACATGTTGGATTCATTTTTGTCGAGTTGTGATCGTCATAAACTCAATGGTTATAATGGTTGAAGTCTAATATAACTCGAACACTCTAGATTCAAATTACTAAAGAGAAATGTGTGGACAAATCATTGAAAACAAATGAGGAAATTGCGACTTACTTTTATTGAATTAGGCACATATGGATTAAATTTTTGGATGCATACTTGTTTGATAATTATAATTAAACAATAAATTTCTCAATGGAAATCAATGATGCTCATATAGAAAGTAAAAGGCTTGCAAGACTCGATTGGAAAGCTGGTATAATTAAAGACAAATACTGAAGATAGAAAATCTAACATACTTCAAATTTGAAATTCAAAACTTTATCTGAATAATCTTCTTCCAAAATCTGATGGGCTCCTTGATGCTGCTGTATAATTCTTGTTCGAAGTATATTCTCTTTCTTGAATGTCTTGTCATGAGTCATTCCATTAAAAATCATGATCTTCCCCCTCAAGAATCTCTATCTACCTTTTGCGCACGCTACTTCACGGTGAATTTGTAACTGCACCCGATTCTTCAGATTCAAGCTGTGAGCCCCACTTAAACTCTGTCCATTGGAAACTCACAATCAAAGAGCTTTTTAAACATTCTATCGATGGGTCTCATGGGTCAATTATGTTTTTACGACCTTTATGATCAACAGGTTTGTTTAGACATTCCATCAAGTAGCCAAAATGGGTTAACTATATTGTTATGGCCTGACTTGGGCATTTAGCCTCTTTATACTTAGGCTTAGAGTTGGGCATTGTGTCGACGCATTAATAAGTTGCTGGCTGGCTCTTTGATTTAATATTTGTTTTGACGGCTTATGACCATTGATCTATAGATATAATGAAAACGAGATACAGTTGAAGATTTCTCGCTAATGACCTGTCTTGCAAATTGTAGGCTGTAGCCGTTTCAGCTTTTTACTAACGAATATTGCAGATAACATGGAACTGGCCACCGGGCCATGCTAGGCACAGGCTTTTTGGGTGGTGGTTTTGGGCCTCATTTTGTGTATGGGCTGATCAATGATCATTATCCAACAAGAAAAAATTGGGAACTCTCTAAAGTGGGCATTTTCGTCTCACGTTTCAGTACAATTCCCCAACTTCCAAACGCTCGAGCTTTCTAAAATCATTTGTAAATTTCATATATTCCCTTTCTCCTTACGATTTAATCACATTTTAAATATCGCAGTGTCAACAGTAACTACAATAGTCTCCAATCATTCCAACTCAATTCGATGTTCTGCAATTAATGGGAAACTTGTTCATTGAGTTCCACAACAACATAAATAAGCAGACTTTGTCCCCACAATAAGTGAAAAATTCAACAATGACAAGACACAATGACTTGATGATTGGGAAGAATTGTCGGGATAAACTCCAGAATTGGTGTTTGGAAGACATTTTTGACTCGAGATTGATGCAATTATGTCAAGAAGGCCATTTCCACGATATGTGGTGACATATTAAAGGGTGAATCGTTGAGTAGGATGGACCACTTGAGGACGCACTAACACCGATATGAGGAAGATATGAGGAAGAGATGTTCAAGGTTGGGGGAGCTCTTCAAGTACGAGGCTACATTCAAGATACCCATTATATGACAAGGTGGGGAACTAGCGGGAGCTTACATATTATTGTCTTGTTGTCGAGCAACCCTCTGGCTTTGTCGAAGATCAATTATTTTGTGCACTACGTGCACATAACTCTACAACCTCAATTCAAACCCGTTCCGCTGACAACAAATGCCAGAAAATCTAAGTCACTATACAAAGAGAAGATGGTGGTGTTAATGCATCTGCTATCAACAGCTAGCTTTTGAATCTCCTTAACTTTAGATTTATGTACCAGCCTTAAGAATTATGCATATTGTGTCATTATCGGCCACTAGGTTAATGATGAATGGGATTATGTCACCAAACTCTTACATTAAAAAGTAAATATTCTAGCATGATTCCTGAAATGTGAATTCTGAAATAATGAAAGCTGTCAATGAGTATGCCATCTCCAATAAAAATTTTAGTCTGCCATCTCCAATAAAATCTTTAGCATCATGCTAGATAATGCCAACATGAACACCTCCCTAATCCGGAGCCTCGTCCAACTAGCTAAATTCATTTTGCTATGGATTTTCATGCACATGTGGTGTAGGGGTGAGTATGGTCTAGTTGGGTCAGTCTATCATCTAACCTTAAGATCAACCCACACAGTATTCCTCTTCAATTTTTAATAACGAAAACTGATCCTATTGATGTGACATCCCGATTTTCCGATTCTATTTTCAATTAATTGAGACGGGCATTTCGTTGGCACGCATATAGTTCCTTTCCTTGAGTCGGCCACTCATGTGGAAACTAGTCTATCGGGTGAAGCTGTTAAGAATTTCTAATGCATTAGACTCGAGAATTTGATCAGGAAGCGACCTTTCGACCGAGTTAATCTGCAAGGGTCATTACGGCACAATTAAAAATCGATTAGAGATTGGAGATAGGTCAACTCAACAGAGGCATGCGATCGAGTGTGGGTGATTCCATCAGATTGCACAATTCTTGTCGATCGGCACTAGACCGACTTTTCTGTCGATTGGGTACCCTGTGTTCGTATTTGAAACCTTGAGATTACCTCGACAACCGAAAGTCGCCAATGTTTCAAAGATGTACATTGTGGCTTGAGATGATCAACCACAAGTCAAATGCATGAAAATTTCTAAAGGCTACCCGGTAGGTTGGGCCGCGCTAGTATCGTGCCAAAGTGAAATTAATCGTGGAATTGGGATCGAATTTAAAAATTGGAAGTTTGGGTGTGTCACACACAAATCATTTTAGGAACATTATCTAATCTTCGGAAGATTTTTCATGCAAGCCGAGTTTTTTGGCAAAATAATCAAAGTATGGCTAATTTGGCTCGAGAAATTAGTAGGCCCGTCTTTGGTCACGCTTTTGAGACTTAAGTTGGTTCTATGGACAAGTGAAGATGTGAATTGAAGTGTGGTGACATTGGATTAATTTTATGAACTTCAATTGGACTCAATTGAAGAGAATTGAATAGAATTGGAGAAATTAATGTACAAGAATTGGACCCCGGTGGAAAATGAAATTGCAACCATTTGAAGAGGTTGTGGAGGATTGGGTGAGTGGAGTGTGATGTCATCCATGAGGTCATGGTAGGCCATTTTATTGGACTAAAGAAAAAAAAAAGAAAAGGGAATGGTCCCATCTCTCTCTCTCTCTCTCTCCTTCTTCTCTCTCCTCCCTCTCTTCTTCCTCTCTCCCGTGCGACTCCTCCATCTGCATCTTCTTCTTCTTCTTCGGATGTCATAGGAAAGAAAAATAGGAGAGAAGATCCGGGCCTCATGTCGCCGAGCTGCTCCCCGTCCGCCCGCACCATCACCCGCGCGACCGTCGCCCTCTCTCCTCCATCTCTGCTGTAGCTCGACGCACCAGCAAATCTGAAGACGCCAGAGCAGCCCACGGTCCCAGCCGGACGCCGAAGCCCCTCGCGCGTCCGCCTCTCGCGCGCCTCCGCGCGTGCCATCTTCCCCGTCGTCCGCGCCTTCCTCTCGCCATCATCCTTCGTTGTCCCGAGCTGTCCGTTCGCCGCCAAGATCACCGGAGCTCCTCCGGCCGCCGTGAGACTCGCTTCGCCGCCATGTGTCACCGCCCGAGCATCCGCCGCCTCCTCCGCCGCCGTTCCTCCGCCCGAACGCCGCCGAGCAGCCTCCATCCGACCTTGGACCAGCAGCCAAGAAAATGGGTATGGCAGCCTGGTTTGGCCCATTTTGGCCGCCTTCCCGAGCCCGGATGCTCGGCCCGCCTTGAGGAAAGTCGATCCTCGCGTCGTCCCCGTCGTTTTGGTCCGCTCGGCTCGCTAATCCGGTGAGTTTAACTCACTAAACCTTGATTAGATGGTTAATTATGCCATAAGTGTGCTTAGTCTAAGTTAAGCAAGTTTAGGTGGATATTTGAGTTTATTTAATTGTGATTTGGGTTAAAAGATTTGTTTAATTTAAAGTGTGTTTAATTAAAGGTTAAGATAGTTTATTTAATAATAAACCTTGATGGGACATAATAGGGTTTTAATTTTGAATTATTTAATTGTTTGAAATTCTGAAATTTATAATATTATATTATATTCCGAAATTATTAAAATATTATTATTAAAAAAAAGAAAAATTATTTTTAACCCCGGTTGCTCGAATTTCGTGCCGATCGTTGCTGTGCATTTAGAATTTGAATTTGATGATTGGTTGTATAAATTGAGTGTGATTGCGAAAATATAGATTTTTATTTAAAAATTAATTTTCGAATAAATTTAATTATTTATTAAAATTAGAAAATTTCGTCGTGCCCTGAGGCCGTGATGTCTTTAGGAATTTCGTGCCAATGAGGCCGTGATTTAGAATTTGAGTTTGATGATTGATCGTGGCAAATTGAGTGGATTGCACCTATGAATAGTTCTTTATAAAATGTACCACCTAGTGTCAGAATTGATGCCCGGAGAGGCCGTGATTGACCACCTATTAGAGGTCGTGCCCGGTGAGGCCGTGATGGACCACCTATGAGAGGTCGTGCTTAATAGGGCCGTGATGAAGCACCTATGAGAGGTCGTGCCCAGTGAGGCCGTGATGTACCACCTAGGAGAGGTTGTGCCCAGTGAGGCCATGATTGACCACCTATTAGAGGTCGTGCCCAGTAAGGCCGTGATGGACCACCTAATTAAAGGTCATGTCGAGTGGGGCCGTGATTCCCACTGTTTGTTAAACCTTTCTATAGGGCCGGGATTGAGAACAATGATTGATTTGCTAGAATGACATGTAATCAGCCGAGTCGATTGATCGCTGAGTCGATTCAAGTGGTTGAATTGTTTTGATAATGTGATCGTGCCATGGTTGTTTGGTTATCATAATTGCACGTGGTTGAATTATATAAATTGTGCTAACTTACAGATGAGGCTAATGCGAGGTAAGTCTTCTGTGTGATGTGGCTAGGCCACCCGTGGCATATTTTCTTTCTAATAAGGGTTTAGGGGGTTGAACTTGCTGAGACAAAGTCTCATTCCGGTTGTGGGATTAAAATTTCAGGTCCCTGGTGGAGGGAGCGGCTAGATAACTTTGGTTGGCCTTGAGGAGAAGAAGAGGTGAAGTCATGAGGATTGGAGAATGTGCCCAACTTGTAGGTCGTAGGAGAGTTCATTTTTAGACTTTTTGTAGACTGTAGGCCTTAGACCGTAATTCCGTTGGTTTATGAAGTGATTGGTTGTGAAATTGTTTCCTGCTTTTCTATCCCGAATTTTATTGTCTGGGGTTTTATAATACGTTCCGCTTACGCAATAATAAATCAATGGGGTCGGCGACATTACCTGGGAATGTCGCATTTGATCGACCGCAGTGGGATGTGCTCGCGCTCGGGGTTTGGGGCGTGACATCCCCGTTTAAGTGGTATCAGAGCATGGTCTGTGTATGGAGTGATAAGGTGCGATGAGTCATGGGATAGTTAGTAGGAAATGCTTTTAGTATGCTGATGCATGTGGTTGATAACTGTTTGGTAGCTTGTTTGTGGGGTCGCTCAAATTTCAACCTGATGTTGAAATCAGTAAACAGGTGTCCATAAAGAGCCTGTAGGATGAGTGACCAGGAGTGGAGAACTCCTTGGAAGAGGTCGATAGGACTTATACCTCAGGGTAGGATGTTGACAAGAGTTGGTACCGAGGTAAAGCACGCGAGCTTAGACCAACGTGTGTGTGAGAGTACCATCGCAAGTCGGTACTTAGAGTGTAAAGACGAACGATCTTAGGTCCGTTGAGATCCTTCAGGCGCTAGTGTCCCTTGGAAGCTTGTTGGGTTAGTAAGCTCAGGATCGAGCCGTTGTTGTTGTTGTTGTTTTTACCGCTGCCAGTGTTGTGACCATTGTTGTTGCCGCGCTTGTTGAGACCCAATCTGGAGTTGTGATCGAGGATCAAGCCGTTGTATCTGAGTCAAGGTTCAATTTAGACAGAGATGAAAATCGGTTGGGGAGAAAGGCCGATGTCAGAAGAAAGATGCCCTGTTTCACCCAACCGGAAGAGTAGAGTTGGAAAGTCAGTGCTCAACTCGATCGATGCGTGTCGTGTCTGTAAGAAAAGACATTGATATGTTTCGTGATGTAAGAGGGAAAGGACTTGTTATAGGTGTCGCCAGTAAAGCCATTTGATCAAAGATGGCTCGTATAGATGGATGGAACTATAGCTGTTTCTGGCACCGCCGTTGATAAGACAGAAAGAAGGAAACATGCTTTGGGACATTTAATGGGGTACTTGGAACGGACCCCGGTGCAAAGAAGGGTGCATGATGTTCCTTGATGGGAGGTAAATGACTCCATGATTGTGTGCCGAGTTTGTGGAAAGGAGGCATGAGTCAACCTAGTGTCGAGTAAAAAAAAGGAGCATGTTTTGAATGTGGCCAAGCATGACCATCGATGTTGAGAACTAACTGCGAAAGTTTAGGTGAGAGTGTAAGCACTATTACTGCAGATAGGACACCACTAGGATGGCTAGAGGAGCATGAAGGGATCGACCATGCATCAATCAGAAGAAGAATGTTTTTGAGATGTTTTTATCAGAGTAGTGCAGCAGAATTTTCAGTGAAGGTTGTAGGATTTTCGGATTGGTAATAAAGTGATAGAAATGATGAATCTCCGACTATAGTTGTACTTGAAGGGTTTGCTTAAGTATGACTTGGAAGTCATTTATGAAAGGGTTTGGCTCAAGGAGCTTTCTGTTGTTTTGAATCGTAGTAGTAACATAATTCAGTTTGTTCAGTTAGCGTGTGAAAGTTTTGAATCACTGAAAGTTAGAAAGGACCTTCGATCCCTGTTATTCGTCATTGAAGATGACTTGGTTCAGGTTGTTGGTTATCGAATCCACATGGCAGCTGTAATGGATGCGTCAGTTGAGGAGCCGAATATGGAGAATATAATCGTGGTACATAAGTTTTCTAAGGTAGTTGCCGAAGAATTGTCAGGTTTGCAGTCAGAAAGAGAAATGGAGTTCGTGATTGAATTAGCACCGGAATAGAGCCAGTCCCTAAGGCTCCTTACCGGATGGTGTTACCCGAGTTAAAAGAACTGAAGGTGTAGATACAAGAATTGTTGAAGAGGGGATTCATACATTCCAATGCATAACCTTGGGGAGCACCAGTTCTGTTCATGAAGGAGAAATGTGGTTCGTTGTGGTTGTGTATCGATATTCCTCAAGATTGACTAGAGGTCAGGGTATCATCAATTGAGGATCAGGAAGAAAGACATACCGAAGTTAGCATCTCGTACTCGATATGGCAATTATGAGTTCGCTGTAATACCGTATGGTTTGATGGACACCATAGTTATTTGTTTGGGTCTAATGAGCAGAATATTTAAGGGTACTTGAATCAGTCTTGATCGTGTTCATTGAAGTTATCCTAGTGTGTTGAAAGAGTGTTGAGGAGCACGAGAGACATTAGAAGATGATACTTTAGACCTTGAGGACTCTTCAATTTTATGTTAAGTTTAACAAGTGTGAGTTTTGGATGACTCGTGTTGTGCTCTTAGGTCACGTAATTTTAGGCGAAGAAATCTCCGTAGACCCCGTCCAAAATTGAAACAGTGAACAATTGGCCGAGATTGACTATAGTGACAGAGATTAGAAGTTTCTAGGGATTAGCAGAATATTACAGAAGTTTTATGGAAGGGTTTTCCGCGTCAACATTGCAGTTGATTCGACTACTGAGGAAGTAAGAAAAGTTCGTGTGGACGGATAAGTGCGAGCGTAGTTTTCAAAGGCCTAAGAAGAGGCTGACTACCGCACACATGTTGATCGTTCCATCTAGGTCCCGAAAGTTATGAGATCTAATGATGCATCGTTTAAAGGATTTGGTTGCTTGTTGATGCAGTATGATAGAGTTGTTGCATATGCGTTCCGTCAGTTGAGACCTCGGGAGTTGAATATGAGACAACGTCACTGGATGGAACTCCTTAAGGATTATGACTATGATATTTTATATCACTTTAGAAATGGGAGAAAAGTCGCAGATGCATTGAGTCAAGAGTCCTTAGCTGCACAGTTGGTACTCAAGGATTGAATATTATTTGAGAAAGTTCGAAATTCAAATCTAAAATATGCCACCTTTTGAATCTTATGATTACCCTTAGAATTGAGCCGAGAGTACAGATCAGAATCAAAGCGCTTCAGTGGACAGATTCAAAATTTCAGAATACTCTATAAAAGAATGTAGATGAGAGAGAGGTTGATTTTCAAAGTTCTGAAGGCAGAACACTAAGGTTTTGAGGACGATTGTGTGTAATTGACGATATAGAGATTAAAGAAGAGATCTTATGGGAAGCTCATTATAGCAACTTCAGCATTGTCCAGACAGTACGAAGATGAGTCGGAATCTACATCACCGGGATTGGTAGATCGGTATGAAGATTTATATCGCTGAACAGGTTGTAAGTGCTGGATGTATCAGTAAGTTAGAATCTGGTAATGTAAACCAGGAAAGCTTTTCAAGCACTTGAGAGAGTCCTGTGTGGGAATGGAAGTATAGCATGATGGAATGTTATGATAGGTTATCAAAGAGTCGGGAAGAGTATTGATTTCTTATGGGGTTGTGGTCGACAGATGAACAGAGTCAACTCACCTTAGTGTAGCACAAAAAGATATCGATTAGGATAGGTATACCGAAGTGTGTGTATATCATATAATTTATCTGCATGGAGTGCCGGGGATGAATTGTATTTCAAATCTAGATCAGATGTTCCAAGTTGGTAGAGCTTTCAAATGGTTCTTTCTTAAACAGCGCATAGCAGGGAGTGCAGAATTTCAATTGCTGAGATGAAGTCAGGGAAAGAAAGATCACTAGGTCGTGGTCGAAGATGGTCGTGATTGCAGGTTGCCGAGATCGTGTCGAGTTATAGTAGATCTTGACCATAAGTTCCCAGTTTCAACAGATCAATTAGATAGTTTCTGGTTAATCAGTGCAGAGCAGAGTGTTCAGGACTTCAGTCGGTTGAGATGAAATCGGAGATCAGAAAATCGCGGGTCCAGAGTTGATTCATAAATCAGTGATATGGTTGCAATTATCAAAGATAGTTTTGAGACCGTTCAGAATCACCAATTTAGCTTCGCAGATTTTGTGTTGAAGACCTTTGAAATTTTAAGTGGGCAAGTATTTAGTATTTTGTATCCAAAGTGGTTTGGGCAAGATAGTAGTGATCTATCAAGTATTGGTGCGAAGGAGCAACTCGAGAAAGAGAATACTAGATGAGACGACATTTGTACCCCCACCTTTTTGTTTAAGAATTGGTAAAGGTTTAAATTTCGAGGAAGAAATTTTTATAAGAGGGAAAGAGTTGTGACATCCCGATTTTCCGATTCTATTTTCAATTAATTGAGACGGGCATTTCGTTGGCACGCATATAGTTCATTTCCTTGAGTCGGCCACTCATGTGAAAACTAGTCTATCGGGTGAAGCCGTTAAGAATTTCTAATGCATCAGACTCGAGAATTTGATCAAGAAGCGACCTTTCGACCGAGCTAATCTGCAAGGGTCATTAAGGCACAATTAAAAATCGATTAGAGATCGGACATAGGTTGACTCGACAGAGGCATGCGATCGAGTGTGGGTGATTCCACCATATTGCACAATTCTTGTCGATCGGCACTAGACTGACTTTTCTGTCGATTGGGTACCCTGTGTTCGTATTTGAAACCTTGAGATTACCTCGACAACCAAAAGTCGCTAATGTTTCAAAGATGTACATTGTGGCTTGAGATGATCAACCACAGGTCAAATGCATGAAAATTTCTAAAGGCTACCCGGTAGGTTGGGCCGCGCTAGTATCGTGCCAAAGTGAAATTAACCGTGGAATTGGGATCGAATTCAGAAATTGGAAGTCTGGGTGTGTCACACAAAATCATTTTAGGAACATTATCTAATCTTCGGAAGATTTTTCATGCAAGCCGAATTTTCAGCAAAATAAACAAAAATGGCTAATTTGGCTCGAGAAATTAGTAAGCCCGTCTTTGGTCACGCTTTTGGGACTTAAGTTGGTTATATGGACAAGTGAAGATGAATTGAAGTGTGGTGACATTGGATTAATTTTATCAACTTCAATTGGACTCAATTGGAAGAGAATTGAATGGAATTGGAAAAATTAATGTACAAAGTTGGACCCCGGCGGAAAATGAAATTGCACCCATTTGAAGAGGTTGTGGGAGGATTGAGGTGAGTGGAGTGATGTCATCATCATGGTGGGCCATTTTATTGGACTAAAGAAAAAGAAAAAGAAAAAAGAAAAGGGAATGGTCCCATCTCTCTCTCTCTCTCCTTCTTCTCTCTCCTCCCTCATCTCTTCCTCCTCCCGTGAATCCTCCATCTTGGATTTCTTCTTCTTCTTCGGAAAAAGAGAGAGAGAGAGCAGCCACCGCCGGACAGATCCGCCGCCGCCCACGTCGCCGCCTCCGTCCGCCCGCACCATCACCCGCCGCCGTCGCCCTCTCTCCCATCTCTGCGTAGCTCGCGCACCAGCAAATCTTCGCACGTGAAGCAGCACGGTCGCCGGACGTCCACCGCCCCACGCGTCGTGCCATCTTCCCTTCGTCCGCGCCGTCCCAGCCATCATCCTTTGTTGTCCCCCGAGCTGTCCCCACAGAGCTGCTCGGCAAGATCACCGGAAAGCCGCCGTGAGACTTGCACCGCCGTGTGTCACCGCCCGAGCTCCGCCTCCTTCCTCCACCGATTCCTCCGCCCGATTCGCCGCCGAGCAGCCTCCATCCGACCCCGACCAGCAGCCAAGAAAATGGGTATTTCAGCGGACGTTTGGCCCACTTTGGCCGCCTTCCCGAGCCCGGATGCTCGGCCCGCTTTGAGGAAAGTCGATCCTCGCGTTGTCCCCGTCGTTTTGGTCCGCTCGGCTCGTTAATCCGGTGAGTTTAACTCACTAAACCTTGATTAGATGGTTAATTATGCCATAAATGTGCTTAGTCTAAGTTAAGCAAGTTTAGGTGGATATTTGAGTTTATTTAATTGTGATTTGGGTTAAAAGGTTGGTTTAATTTAAAGTGTGTTTAATTAAAGGTTAAGATAGTTTATTTAATAATAAACCTTGATGGGACATAATAGGGTTTTAATTTTGAATTATTTAATTGCTTTGAAATTCTGGAAATTTATAATATTATATTATATTCCGAAATTATTAAAATATTATTATTAAAAAAAACGGAAAAATAATTTTTAACCCCGGTTGCTCAGAATTTTGTGCCGATCGCTGCTGTGTATTCGGATTTTGAAATTGATGGTTAGAATTATAAATTTGATGATTGGATATTATTATTTAATTAATTTTCGTAAATTTAATTATTTATTAAAATTTAAAATTTCGTCGGGACCTAAACTCTCAGAATTTCGCAAATTTGAGTTTGATGATTGATCGTGATTTGTGATAAATAGAGATTCTTTATAAAAATCCTAAGTGTAGAAATTGATGGGAGATTTGGCCGTGATTGACCACCTATTAGAGGTCGTCCCGTGAGGCCGTGATGTACCACCTAGGAGAGGTCGTGAACCGTGATTGACCACCTATTAGAGGTCGTGCCCGGTGACCCGTGATGGATCACCTATGAGAGGTCGTGCCTAATAGGGCCGTGATGAACCACCTAAGAGAGGTTGTGCCCAGTGAGGCCGTGATTGACCACCTATTAGAGGTCGTGCGTAATAGGGCTGTGATGAACCACCTATGAGAGGTCGTGCCCAGTGAGGCCGTGATGTACCACCTAGGAGAGGTTGTGCCCAGTGAGGCCGTGATTGACCACCTATTAGAGGTCGTGCCCAGTGAGGTCGTGATGGACCACCTAATTAAAGGTCGTGCCGAGTGAGGCCGTGATTGCCACTGTTTGTTAAACCTTTCTATAGGGCCAGGATTGAGAACAATGATTGATTTGCTAGAATGACATGTAATCGGCTAAGTCGATTGATCGCTGAGACGATCCAAGTGGTTGAATTGTTTTGATAATGTGATCGTGCCATGGTTGTTTGGTTATCATAATTGTACGTGGTTGAATTATATAAATTGTGCTAACTTGGAGATGAGGCTAATGCGAGGTAAGTCTTCTGTGTGATATGGCTAGGCCACCCGGGGCGTATTTTCTTTCTAATAGAGGTTTAGGGGTTGAACTTGCTTAGACATCGTCTCATCCCGATTTTGGGATTAAAAATTTCAGGTCCCCGGTGGACGGAGCGGCCAGATAGCTTTGGTTGGCCTTGAGGAGTCGTAGAGGTGAAGTCATAAGGATTGGAGAGCGTGTCCGACTTGTAGGTCGTAGGAGAGTTCATTTTTAAGAGCCGGTCTTTTGTAGACTTTTGGCTGTAGGCCTTCATCTGTAACTCCGTTGGTTTATGTAAGTGATTGGTTGTGAAATTATTTCATGCTTTTCTATCCCGTATTTTATTGTCGGGGTTTTATAATACGTTCCGCATGTGCATTAAATAAATCAATGGGGTTGGCGACATTACCCTGGGAATGTCGCATTTGATGACCATGGTGGGATGTGCTCGCGCTCGGGGTTTGGGGCGTGACAATTGAGCTTGGGACTAAGGACTGAATCGACTTGATGCATTCGATTCAGTTTCAGGTTCGACTCGAGACTAATTAGTAATTTTTTTGTTTCATTTTTTGTATTATCCAAAAAGGCAAACCTGTCATTTCAATTTACATATCCATCAACAATACGGCATTGTGCAACTAAATTATAAATATCAATACATACTTAACAAATTTAAGATAAGAAAACAATATAAATTTCACACATGCTAAAAGGAAAAAATCATAAAAATGATTAAGATTGCTCATAAAGATATGGGACAAGATAGAAAATTTATGTAATAATCTATCAATAATACTCATAACACCATATGCACAAGCATTATAAATAATATATTAGATATATAATATATATTGTACATATTATGTATAGTCAAGGTTAGTCTGGATTAGACCGACCTTGAACTTCCAAGACCGAAGATTAACTCACACGATGATGATCTAGGAATCTCAAGATTAAGGATCAATTTAGTCTCCCTAGGAATCAGACTAGAACCGACAGAGTTGGGTTGGTCTTAGGTCGATCTAGGGTTAATCCTAGACCGATGCTCACCCTTAATGTCGTATATATGTTACCGCATTAACTTGTGCATGCAAGACGGTCTCCACCAACTTTACATATTTGTGGCCAATGTATCAAGATTTGGAGGTCCTATACAGGCCTTATGGTAGGAAAGCTGAATAACTCCCTTTAGACGTAAGAACGAGGTGTACTTTAAAGTACCAGATGTTGAGGAAGACATGTGAGGGGATGGGTGTGCTGAGGTTTTATCCCGTCGGTCATGGTGGAAGTGTGATTTCCAGCTGTTGACACAACAAATGAGAGGCGTCTTGAAAGTTTTGCTCAATTACTATTTTTTTAATCATTTTAGTATTTTGAAAAATAAATTAGTCTAACTTTATTGAAGTTTTCATCAAAAAATTTAAATTAATTTACCGAAAAATGGATTTGTGCTAGGTAATGCCCAGGCCCAGCACAATAATATGCTGGCCCAAGCACAGCCCGGTGACCACTCCTATAGATCATATATCAAAATTGCTAATAGTTTCAAAGTCATTTTTCTAAGAAAACGTACCACATCCATAAAAAGATATGAGTGGTAGTTGATACCCTGAAACTTACTGTTCTAATATAAAAATTTCTTTTTTCTTTTGGTCAGAAATATAAAAGATTTCAGTCACAATAAAAAAGAGCATTTATTGTCGTACTTGATATACCAATTATTACTCAACCATATGAAAATAATGTAGTTGTAAAAATAAATTAAGTATTTCCGTCTTGTGGGATGCTAATGATTGATCAAATATAAAAATAACCTGTTACATGTCCATTGATACTTAGTTTTTCATATAAAAGAGGTACTAGTTGCTTTTTTTCCCCTTACCGGAAGTAACTAATCACATGTCTAATAGCCGATAAGGTTATGGGTTGCCGATGGAAAAGATTCTTCTGTGGCCGTTGCTTCTCGACTAAGAGACTCAACTCACTATTCTAATAACAGCAAGTGAAGACTATACTTACTGAATGGGAAGCTAGCTTCTAATGTCCATTTTGATTGCTTTTGGCAAAATCAAACACACAGGGACAAAATTCTTCAAGTGCAGATCTCCTATTCCACTATTTATCATTACTTCAACCGACCTTATAATGACCATTCAAGCCCTGCCCAGTCATTCGTTATCTCACGGTCCTCTCTTTGAACGGCAGAAATGGAACAGGGGCAAGAAGAAACTTATAGACCACAAAAAAGCCGACTAGTAAAGCCTACAATTAGGTAGGCAGGAGTTATCAAAGTTTAACTAGCAATATTGATTTGGTACAATAGTCATTAAATAACTGAAGTTCCCACTGACTTGTCAGGCAGTTCCAACAGTCGGAATCACACCCACGCACACGCTTGTGCACAGAGTTAAGGGATGTCACATGTGTCAATTGGGACGAAAATACCGTCCAAGTGATCTGGCTTATGGCCGCACCATTCCAAGTCCTTCCACCAACTCCTTTCACCCCTGATTTTCTTCAAATGCTCACTGGAAACTTCATTAGTCAACAGAGACTTCAGACTTGGACAGTCATAAAAACTCAACCTTTCTAACCTCGGTGCGATTCGCAGCCCACAGGATATACTGGAAAATGTAGGTAGGTAATGGAGAGACAACTTTTTCAAAATGGGGAGGAAATAAGACGTCTCTCGGACTTTGCTAGTAGAAGTTTGGCAACTAATTAGACTTGTGATGGCTGGGCAGTCCTCAATTGTGACCTCTTCCAAATTGTTGAGATTATCAAGCATTTCTTGTGAGAAAATACCTGTCAACTCGGGGCATTTACACAATGTCAACAACTTGAGAGAAGATAAACATCCCTTCAGCACTGCGCCCTTCCAAATGTTTCTCAAGTTTCTCATGTAATACACAAACAAAAACTCCAGTGATTCAAGACAGATGCTTTTGCAGTGAGATCCAGTCAAAGCCTCTTGATGAAGGGTATCAGATGCATCCACGAGCACTTCAAGCTCATTACACTCCCCCATAACACACCATTTGAGTTGGCCCATGTTATCTATCCCTAGTTCAGATAGCTTCTTGAGATTAGCATGCCTTTCTAAGAAAAAAGCATCTGATTGCCGCAGGACATCCTTAATATCCGTGAAGACACCATCACCATTTGTGTACCTCAAGAATCGGTTGCACCGTTCCAGCTCGAATTCAATATCTGATGGTAGCCGATTCATGATGCGGTTAGCATGATTACCAACACAAAGTCTGAATTGAGCTAAAGATGGATGCTCCATCAATTTCCTAAGTTGATTAAATTGTCTCAAAAGTTCTAATGTAGGAAAGGAGAACTTGAAAGTGCTCAACCTTTTCAAGTTGCAAACTTCAGATACAACACCTTCAGCACATGTATCCCACCATTCAACATTGGCATCCACATCGAGATTCAATTCTTCCAAGTGCAATAAAGAAGAAATCACCCCATGGGGAATCACTGTTTTAGAGTCATTTGAAGGTTCAGTTCCAGAAATTGAGATCCCCAAACAAGTCATATTGATTAAACATTCAATTTCCTTGGGAAGATTCTTAATCTTTGTCCCCTCCAGATCAAGTACCTCCAACTGCTTGAGCCTTCCAATTGCTGGCGATATCGATCTCAAAAGGACACAATCATTCAAAAAGAGTCTTTTGAGGCTAACAAGTTGAGATATGGACTCTGGCAAGCACCGAATGCGTGTTCTGGACAGATTTAAAACTTCTAGAGAAGGCATCTGATTGAAAAATGAAGAAGGAAGCTTTCTCAGCTTGTAATTTCTTTGCAAATATAATGATGAAAGTGAAGAGCACCTTGGTTCCTTCGGTAGCTCAGAAATCCCAGTATGCATCAAAGATATCTCTTTTGCACTCTCCCATTCTTCAACCTCTGGTGGCTCTATCAAATCCAAGCCACCTCGTACTAGAAAAAGACGACTCTCCTCGGGTTGAAATATTAAGTTCACTAATATATCCTGATCTTGATCTTGAAACTTGACAAATTGCCCATTCTCATCAATTTCAAGTAGGTTAGCATTGACAAGATTTTTTACGACTTTTTGGCCTTCATCACGGGTGTCTACAATACCATCCCTTACCCATAGGCCTATAGTAGACTCAAATGCAATCTCTTGGTATTTGTTACAAAGAGCAAGATTTTTCAAGCATCTTCTAGTTTTATCGTCTTATAGGTGGTCAATGCTGAATCTTAATACATTTACCATAAGAGCTTCAATTCCTGCTTCATGACTTGCAGGTTGAACAGTTAGTCCTTCAAGCGCCTGTTTCCAGATTAAAATGTCATTAACATTTTGCAGTGCCCTTGCCACTAGAATAACAGCATGTGAATAGTTTTTGCACATCCTAACTATTTCCCTAGCTAGGAATTGAATAGCAGTTGATTGAACAGCTGCACCCACATTCTGACGAAATAATTCCCAGAACAAGAGATTGTCCAAACATATTTTCTTATCCACTTCAATTTCATCGTACAATTGTCCCGATCCAGTCACAAAGACTATCTTGCTACCAACTTGTGGTGTTAAAATAGGAATTCTCAATGTCTCCAGCTTCGTGTGTTCATTAATGCCAACAAGAATGAGTAAAAACTTAAGGCCTTCCAATGCATTCACCACCGAATGTGGCATATCAATGGCATTGGCTTCAGTTAAATCAGAAGATATTTGTCTAGCAATCTCCATTTGCACCTTTCCCATTTCACATTTCAGAGGAACAGTAACACAGATGACTCTATCAAATAGATTCCTCAATATTGCTGATTCCTTCAAGGCTTTAATGACAATAGCTTTTCCAACCTCATTTTGGCCATATATTTCAATTTTTTTCAATCTTAGATTTTGCTATGGACTTGATGAGATGGTCAGTATAGGATCATAGTTAATGGCACCACATCCTGGTGATGGTCTCCTCTCTTGTTTTCCACCATGGCCAAACATATCAATCGAGGCATCATTATCATCAAAAGTAGCGTGTGGAGAACTTTCCTTTTGCATTTTTGGTATGTGCATAATCTCGTATTCTGGACTTGCTTCTGTCCTCGCCTTTTATCTCCAACATCATATTCCGGTCCTGAGCAATATGAATCAACTTCAGATTCTTGTTCCGATGGATATAAATGAACTTCACTGGAAGCAGGGTCTTTATTTACTTCCAAGGTAAAGTGTTCAACCTCTGACTCTACTTTGTTTCGCATCTGTGATACTTCACTTTCCAATGCTTCTCTCTCATGATATTTTGGACTTGCCTTGATCTTCATCTTCCTATCTGTGTCTTCAGATTCAAATTCTGAGCAATGTGAACCAACTTCCAATTCTGAGTGCGATGTATGTTCTGAAGCAGCACGAGGAATGCTGTCCTTTTTCACTACCCAGGAAAATAGTTCAGCCTCTGTATCTCGAGCGCTTTGCATTGGCACAAAATCACTTTCTGCTATTTGCTTCTGCATAACTTCTAATCTTCTTGCTTCACTTGACACCGTCATATTTTCTCCTTCTGTCAGATCACTCAGAAGTGATACTTTGTTCGTGATATAGCCTGTCGGTGCCTGACTCAAGTCGATCCCAAAGGGCGGCTGGAATCCTGTGCATAGAAACAAATTAATGGTGCAAAGGCACAATCATAAGCCATAATCTATCCAGGGAAATGAACAACTTTTCTGTCCACAATTTATCAAACCCATTTCATGAGACAATGCAGCTGCACATATCTAAGTGGCCAACTTGAGAACATAAAGCCAGACAGTCGTTCCTTTGTTCACTTTAAACGAAATTAATTGGTCACCCAGAGAGAGGGGCGGGGGGGGGAGACTGGGAGGGAGGGAGGGGAGGGGCAGAGAGGGAGAGAGAGAGAGAGAGAGAGAGAGAGAGAGAGAGAGAGAGAGAGAGCCCATTTTAGCTCAAATATTTGCCATATACAAGAAGTTCTTCTTCGGAAATAACAGCGATTTGTAGATTTTATCCTATCTATAAGAGCTATTTGAAGCGCATATAAACGCGACTTTACTTAACTGTCATTGACAGAAGCATTACAATAGTTATCTAGCCAGCACACTAAAAACTCTCGTCTTTTTCGCCCATACAATACTAAGAGATAAAGTGTAATTCTGAAAAATGAATGCTACATCGTATGGTTCAAGTGTAAGATTTCAAAAAGAAAAGAATGGTACCGTTTTAGTCACCTTCAGGTTAACAATATGCTTTTGTGTAAACAAAGAGTTATAGAAAACTCATCTTTTAGGTCAAACCAAGGTTGAAATTAAAAGGGCTAAGGGCATAATGCGGTGTCATGTTGCATTATTCACCACAAGACCTTTAACATTTAACGATTCTTTGAAGAATGAAAGCTACCTTTCTGATCTCCACCAGCACGAGGAGAGGTTTTCATACGTAAACTAATGGATGATTCAACTGAACTAGTGATGGGCTGATCAGAGAATGATTTTTCCTGAAGCAGTAGCCAATTACAACAAAACAATGTCAGTCCATTTGATACGTAAACGGCATGATAATGTTGTAATAATATCTCCAGTCCATGCCCAACGTCAGATTGTAGTGCGTGGAGGCCTTGCCCGTCGTCCGCGAGTGCAGGAGGTGGACTCCTTTCCGGCAGCCTGCCTGGCCGGGCAACTGGAATGTGCTTAGTGGGCGTTTTTGTTGGGCATAGACCAGGAGGATTTATTCCGTAAGTTTGTGTTATATTTTGTGTCATTTCTCTTATCGCTTGGTTATAGATAAATCTTTCTGCCACGCTCCATGTGGATATAGGTCGTAACAAACAAACCGTGCGCATCTCGTAAATGATTTATTTCTTTAGCTGTTTATCTCGTTTCTATGCGTATATTTTGTAGCAAATGAATATCGCTGAGAAAAACATCGTAGACGAAATTCGAACTGGAGAAATAGGTTTAGTCTATGGCAAATTTAAAATGTGTAGATTTCTACTGACACAAGGTCTTGATTTGACAGTGGCCTGGAGAGAAAAAGTTGCTTGCGACTTCGAGAGATTACTTACGTAAGCAACTCATTTTTGAGATGGAAGCAGGGCAATACAATTAGATAGGCATCTCGCGCAAGCCCTAACATATGAAGTATATGGTCCTTGGACTTTAACCTTTATGTAATGTGGCCCCTAAATTTATAATCTAATCACGTAATTTTTAGACTTTTGATAGACATTTAACTTAATCTCTAAATTATATAAAAATATTCAATATTGTCTTTAAACTTGAATTAATAGAATTACGGTATTGAACTTTTTCATATAGCTAAAGAATTAAGTTCAACATCTACCAAATGTCTAGAACCACAATCAATAAATTAAAATTTCAAATCACATTGAATAAATTAAATGTTTAGATATCACTGTACACATTGAATTAAAATTTAGTGACTATTTATGTCATTTTCCCAAAGAAAAATGATAAGGATACTAAAATTAGTACGATGCTTAGTTCATTGTTATAATTTTTTTCGATCACTCACTCGAGTGTCATGATTTCATAAAAACATTCATTTGAATGTTATAACCCTTTAAGATCACCTAAATGCTGCAATTTCCCAAAAGCAGTCATTAAAGTGCTATAAAAGAACCAATCACCACAAGTGCCAGAAATTTGTTGTCACATGACATTTATGGTAAACAATTTTAAAAAAAATTATGACATTCGAGTAATCGATATGAAAGTTATGGCACATAAATGAACTTTTTTTATTATAAAAATCATGATACTTAATTAATAAAAATAGAAGTAAGGGTACTTAAGTAATGGGAAAAAAAATTGTGACATTCAAATGGTTGTTGTGCAAAAACTTTTGGTGTCCTATTTTCATTGCCTAAAGGTACTATTAGGTTGGAAAAGAGATGGTCAACGTTAGCCACACATTTTCCATAGGAGAGAGAAATGTCTGTATTCTATTTGGCAATTTTCCACACGCTTGTGTTGGAAAAAGGAAAAATTTGTGATTATCTTTAACTGTCACACCATTGTACTGTCCTACTAGCACAACTTAATAAAAAGGGTCTTGTTAAGTTCCTCTAATCACCATGCATAATTAATACCTTTTGAAAATTAAAAGAGAAATCCCAGAAAGTAACATGCTTCAAATAGAAATGTTTGTATTTCTAAAGCCGGATTAATGAAACGAAGTTTTGTAATCGAGCCACTCATGACAAATTTTATAATAGTAATTAGTTGAGTTAACTTGTACCCCAACGGAGGAAAACACAGGCAATAAATAATGATTGTGTAAGAGGTCGAAAGAAAGGTATGGTAACCTCAATAAGTCGCTGCAATTCATTGTCATCCGCTTTTCTGAGGTAAAAAGGTTCCTGCATCTTTTTCGTAACTGTAGTCGTATCTGGAACGAAAACATCGCCAACCAACCATGTTAACCCTGAAATAATTGCAGTCAGGGAAAGAAGAACGTGAATCATGTACATACCTTCTGAAGAAACCTGGACAATATTTCTCGTGGCTGATGAATTTGGACCAAGGACGAGGACAAGAGATTTAGGAGAAAAGAAAAGCCAAGTTACTTGCTTTGCATTGAGGGTGTAGACTCTGAATATATTCTTGAGAGAGAGAAATGATCATGCAACACAAATAATTACATAGATGGTATATTTTTCCAAGTATATTTCCTTACAATAATATCTCTTATCAGTGGCTTTTTTTTTCTTTTACTTCTGTAAAAAGACATTTACAACCATATCCCGGATGCCTCGTGGATGGGCAAACGAATAGTTTATGGATGAACTCGGTTAGACAGACAGAAACGATGTATGATTTAGGAGCGTTGGGGCAGGTACAAGAGGTTTTCTTGGGCTGCACCAAGATTTTGTGTTTATCCTATCAAATTGTTTCCCATCTATAAAGTTTAATTGATCGGTCAATTATAGAAACATTTCCAATATCAAACAATACGTTTCAAAAAGATTATGGGAGAACGATCAAGCTTTGAGGAAATATAAATTTATAAGAAAGAAACAGTAAAGAAGTCATACAACTACATCATTTATCTATCAATTTTGTGATTTGGTCTTTACTATTTAAAAAGAACGTACCCGTCTCGACAATTGCAAGCTACGTGACGGATCTGAAAGGAAAGTAAACTGCGAGAATCCAACTCCACAAGGGTTGACTTCATTTTCAAAGCCGGCCGAATGGATTCCGCTGAATTCCTCGACCATTTTCCCAAAGTCACCGCTACCGCAGTTGATGGAAGTCGTCGGAACTCGAGCATACTTCTTGAATTTGGCCCTCTGGTCTGATTTCGATAACCCCAACCTTCGTTCCCTAACCGTTCTCTGGCTGGTATTGATGGCCTTATCAAGATTGGTCTTGTCTAGTTCTTGCAATTCTAGCCTCCGTTCTGTGCGGGTTCTGCTCATGGCTCTATTTGGCTCGGTGAACTCCTTGATTTGCCTGTCTTCTCTCCGTATGTGCGTGTGTTGATTCCCCTAAAGTTGTGGAAAAGATATGTGTTGGAACCAAGAAAATCAAAGGTGACTTTGAAAATTTGGAACGAGGCACAAGTTGGAGAGAGAATTCGTTCTTAGAGTACTTTTCTGGTGGCTTCAATCAAAATACAACACTCATCCTCTCTTTATAATAGCAGAACACACAAACTTAACACACGCAAAGTTTCGACACTCCTTCTGAAGACATTAAAATGAAACAACAAAAGTCAATAAAGCAAAAAGAAAAAGCACGCAAACAATAAATGCATGAAGACAAGCGTAGCAATTCATGGTGAATTTCTTCAAGGACTTTTTTTGCATTCTTTGTCTTCTTGCTTAGCTCTATTAAAGGTGACTTTGAAAATTTGGAACGAGGCCCAAGTTGGAGGGAGAATTTGTTCTTAAAATACTTTTCTGGTGGCTTCAATCAAAACACAACACTCACCCTCTATCTCTTCATAATAGCATAACACTCAGACTTAACACACGCAAAGTCTTCGACACTCCTTCTGAAGACATTAAAATGAAACAACAAAAGTCCATAAAATAAAAAGAAAAAGCACACAAACAACAAATGCATGAAGACAAGCGTAGCAGTTCATGGTGAATTTCTTCAAGGACTTTGTTTGCAATCTTTGTCTTCTTGCTTGAATAGCTCTCCTCATTAAATGCTCATAGCATTTTGGTCTTCAACCTTTTTCATGCGCCTACCATGGATCGTGCTTCGCCGATTCATTTTCTTCTTCTTCTTCTAAAACCCACCATAAATAAAGGCAATTTAAAGAATACTAACAACAAATCCCACATGCTCAAATATTCAACAATCAATTTTATATTATTCTAACAGCCTTCCCTTAAAATTGATTTTTGAATTTAACAACACCGAGCATCATTTTTAATTTTTTGAACAAATCCGCCTTCAATGGTTTTGTCAAAATATCTGCAATTCGATCTTCTAATTTGCAGAAATTAAGTTCAATCCCACCATCGTTGACTTACTCACAAATATAATGATACGTGGTGTCAATTTGTTTGCTCTTGCCATGAAAAGTTGGATTCTTAGCTAATGCAATAGTTGAGTTATTGTTACACATTATTTTGATAGGACTTGTTTGTTCATGTCTTAATTCACAAATCATCCTACAAAGTTATATTGTTTGACATGCTGCCGAAGCTAATGCCATGTATCGAGAGTGCAACTGCTTGCTGTTTTTTAGAGGACCAACAAATTAGTCCTAATTTAAGAAAGAAAGCACATTTGAAAGTGCTCTTTTGAGTCTTAGTATCACCTACCTAATCACTATTTGTATACCCCACTAGACTGAAATTATCAGTATAAGAATATAAAATTCCATGGTTATGAGTTCCGTTGCCTGCAAAAGTAACTGGTACAACTTTTCCATTAACATGCTAATAATTCCCACTCCATAGGTAATATTTGGCCTAGTAGAAGCCAAATATCTCACACTGCCAACAATGCTTTGAAATAAGTTGGATTTACTAGTTCGCCTATTCCTTCTTTCTTTAGCTCCAACCATTCCACCACAGGGGTTCGGATTGGTTTGAGTGATTCCATTTTCAATCATTTCAAAATATCATTAGCATATCTTTGCCGTGAAATAAATATGTCATCACTTGTTGGCTTCACTTCAAGTCCAAGGAAATAAGACATCAATCCCATATATGTTACCTCGAAATGGCTAGTCATAACCTTCTTGAATTTAGAAAACATCTTTTTCACAACTCCTTGTAAATATCAAGTTATCAACATAAAGGTACACAATTATTATGTCACAATTAGTATTTGACTTGTCTAGTGCATGCTCATATGGGTACTTTTGAAACCATGCTCTAATAGGTATGTTTCGATCCGCATGCACCAAGCACAAGGTGCCCGCTTTAGCCCCACACAATGTCTTATTCAACTTGTAAACTTGGTTTTCATGTTCTTTCTTCTTATAACACTATGGTTGCTTCCTCTTCAATGACACTATTAAGAGATACTTATGTCACATCCAGTTGATGGATCGTCCAATAGTTTTTTTTTTTTTTTCGGTGACCCAGGAACCGCTGTATAGCCGACAGCTAGCGGCGTAAACCCAGGGCGAACCGAGCCCACCCACTTGTCTCTTACGACCACATAATTCCTGAATTTTGCTAGAGTATCTTGTAATCACTTGTGAACAACATAATGGTGGTTCTGAAGTTGCCATTGGTGAAGAAGATGTGTCACCAGTCGGATGACAACAAAGAAGAAGCACCACCCGTTGAAGATGATGGAGGCTTTTCAGTATCTCCCTCCAATGGTTCATCTTCAATGGTAATGCTTTTGGCCAACTTTTTGGCTCTAGTTTTAGGCTTCGTCTTCCAAAACTGGACATTCCTGTTAATGATTATCCTTTTAGTGATTGGGTTATATAGCTTATAGCCCTTAGTTGTGTCACTCTAGCCAACGAAGATGCACTTCTTACTTTTATCATCCAACTTCTTCTCTGTTCATTTGCTATATGAGGATATGCCACACACCCAAATACTCGTTGGAACGCAATATCTAGCTTCTTGCCACTTCAAGCCTCTTATAGGGTTTTTCTATGAACACTTTTTGTTGGACACCTTTAGCACAAATACAACACACAACAATTTTCACTCAAAACTTCTTGGGTAAATTTTTAGCTTTTAGCAAATTCTTTCTTTCTACTATACTATTTTGTCGAGGAATATAGCTGGTAGTCAACTGATGTCTCACTCCATGAATTTTACAATATTTGTCAAATTCATTTGAGGTAAATTCTTCCATTCTATCTGATCTCAACGTGTTCTAATTAAAGCCAGATATTTTTCAACATAGACTTTAGATTCTATAAACTTGCCAAAAGTTTTAGATTTTTCTCTCAAGAAATATACTCAAGTTTTTCTGGTAAAATCATCCATAAAGATTATTTTGTACTTTTTTTGTCTGAATGATTCCACCTTAATAGGGCAACAAATGTCTATATGTATCAACTCCAAGGTTGTGTTTTGCTCTTCTAGCTTTTCCAACTAAAAAGAGTCTTGATGTTGTTTCCCAACGAGACACTCTTTTCATGGACGATATGGACAGTCAATTAATGGCATGCCAATCATCATCTTTTTCTAGACTAGTAATTTTAGTCCACGAAAATTTATATGCTATAACCAGTTGCTGTCTTTCATCATCGCTTGAAAACTCAAGATTCTTCATTTGAAGAGTCAGGGGAAACATGCTGTTCTTCGTCATTTTTACTGTCATGATCAACTTGTTCTATACACCTTTGATGGTGCAAACTCCATTTTCAATATGAACCTTGTGGCCCTTTTCAAAAAGTCATTCGACACTTGGCAAATTCTAAAAAAGTCCCAGCACAAAGTAAATATCTGCAGTAGTAATATTAGTACCATCTTTTGACTTGATATTAATGTTACCTTTGCTCATCACGGGAATTTCGTCTCTTCCAACTATGAGAATAACTCATTTTGGCCAAACATATGATTGCAGCAACCAATATCCGAGAACCATATGTTGGTGTCTATGGTACTTGGGTCATTCTTGTTACATGCTAGTACCATATATTCTTCAGCATCGGTGGAATGTGTGTTCCACCCGCTCGTAAGTCACCTTTGCTTGGCATTCGAATTTGTAATGTCTGAATTTATTGCACTTAAAACACTTGACAATTGATTTGTCACATGTTTTATATTTTCTACTGAAATTTGAATTTCCACATCTACCTCAACTTGCTCCATAGCCTTGATTGCCTTGATTGCCTTGATAGCCTTCTCAACTTGATGGAGTGACTTGACCCTGTAATGCTTTCTTGGGATTCAAACCAATGGACTTTTGTTTTATTTTTTGCTCATGCAAGCACAATGAACCCATCAACTGCTCAAATGTTAGGGTTGACACATCTTGCCCTTGCTTAATTGCTACAATGGTGTAGTCAAATCTTCCAATCAAAGACCTCAATATTTTTTATACAACTCGTATATCTGGGGATTCTTCATCATTAACCCTCAATTGGTTAATGATGGTTTGCACATGATTAAAATATACAAAAATTGATTTAGAGTCATTCATGCATAAAGACTCAAAATCACCTCGAAGTGTTTGAAGCCACACTCGTCAGACATGATCATCACCTTTGTAGGATTTTTGCAAAATATCTCATGTTTCTTTCACATTCTCCGCATTAGATATTTTCTTTTTTCCAAATATCATTTTCTCCATGGCTTGAAAGATTGCATACAATGCTTTTTGATCTTTCTTCTGGGACTCCACCAAAGCATCTTTCTCCTTCTTTCACAAAGCTTTAGATGCTTTAACACTGGCCACTTCGGTGTAGCTATTTTCAACTAGATTACACATATCTTATTATTTCAAGGGAACCTTCATCTAGATGGATCAGTTGTTGAAATTCTTTCCATTTAACTTTGGAAGTTGCAATTAAACGGAAATGGTAGATGTCATTTCTGACTCTGATACCAAATGTTGGAATCAAAAAATTAATGGTGACTTTGGAAATTCAGAACGAAGCACAAGTTGGAGGCATAGATTGTTCTTAGAATACTTTTCTACTGGCTTCAATCAATGTACAATGCTCACCCTCTATCTCTCTCTATTAGCAGAACACTCAAACTTAACACACACATAAAGTCTTTGACACTCCTTCCGAAGACATTAAAATGGAACAACAAAAGCCAACGAATCAAAAAGAAAAAACGCACAAACAATAAATGCATGAAGACAAGCGGAGCAATCCATGGTGAATTTCTTCAAAGACTTTGTTTGCATTCTTTGTTTTCTTGCTCGAGTAGCTCTCCTCATTAAATGCTTATACAATTTTGGTCTTTAACCTTCTCCAAGCGCCTACCATAAATTATGCTTTACCGATTTGTTTTCTTCTCCTTTTTGACACCCACCATAAATCAAGGCTCTTTGAATGATACTAACAACAAATTCCATGTGCTCAAATTTTCAACAATTAATTTTATATTATTCTAACAATAAGCCTTGGAGAGCATATACCTCACAGGTTTGGTAGATGAGACTAATAGCTCTTGAACCAGATAAGGATTGTTGACGTTAGGTTCCAAAACCTCAAGCACTATTGATATTCTTTGTTCATTTAGAATTTGTTTGGTAATGTGGGTGATGATCTTCTCGTACAAGTACCAAAACTAAGATGTGTTCACCAAAATTTCAAAAACAAGCCATGGCATCCAATGGGACTCATGAAAGAACTTAAGATGCATTCGTTTTTGCAAACAATGAATGATTTGAAAATATTTTCCCCAAAATGATTATTTATATCGCTTAAAAAAAACAAACAAAATTTTCATTGTTCACAAAAAGATCTATATATAAATTATTATTGATCTTGAAAATACTTTTTATTAGCTTTTTATTCTTAACAATGCAAACAATCACTTTTAGGAAAATCTTTTTTAAATCATTATTTTTTCACAAAATTAACAAAGTCTAAATGTAAATTTATAACATACACATACCTCAATTACATCAATGGAGGAAACTAAAGAAAAAGAGATCACACTACTAATCCCCGTACTTTTTCAAATTGTTTAATCTCCTAATAGAAATTTTTCTTTTGGTGTTTGGCAATTTTAGTCTCTAAAATAAATGTTGTTTGTTCAAATTGAAGATTTTATAAAATAACAAAAAGTAAATGCAAACACTGATGTAGTAATTTAGTCACCATTAAATAATGATATCGTGTAGACGCGGCATCTTATGTGGCTTCTAAATTTTATCTAAGAAATATAACATAGAACATATGTCTCTATATGAAAAACGTTTGTACTTAAAAAAAAAAAAAAAAAGAAGAAGAAGGAAAAGAGGCATCCTAAACTCAACAAGCACCGAGACCACTTGTGAGGCTAGCTACCATAGTCTAGAGGAAATTGACACCGGAAGTATCAAAGTTGTGTACGGCGCTCATTTTAGTGCCAAGAGTTTTTTCCAACTCACTTAAGTACCAAATTAAAGAAAAAAAAACGATTACTTCAAGTGTTTCGACAAGAAATTCCAACCAAATTGATTACGTAACATTTATAATTAAAATTTTAATATAATTTGATGCATTTTTCAAAAAAAAAAAAATTGAATCTACATCGACGTCCAAAACAATGTCGCACTATAATGACTTTTTAATTGAAATTTGCACTGAAATGATCATTTTTTTAACAACATCTAATAATGAAGTGATCATTTTTCAATAACAACTAGTACTTAAGTAATCATTTTTAACAATAATTGGCACTCAAATGATCCATATATACAATTTTTGACATGCAAATAATGACTCATAACTTGTCTGCATGATGTTATTTAGAGGTTATATGCTAATTAAGTACACCGACAAGCCACGTAGGACTGAGGAATTAATAAATATGGCTACATCAGATTTCTGGAAACCCAAATCGGAGTTGGCACTTAAATAATCGTTTTTTTTTTTTAAATTGTAGTTAAGTGATCTAAAAAAAGAAAAAAACTTTTGGTACTAAAATTAGCACTATATACAACTTTTGACACTTTTAGTGGTCATCTCCCTAACTTCCTATTCTAATTCTTGAGAACTGAGACATGCTTCCATCTCTAAGAATGATTTGGGACTAGTCTAACAAATTTGTATCTATATCTATCTAGGATTACTAGTAATTGCAGAATTGATGTGAATTTTTTTCTACAAAATGTGTATCCATTACTATTACTAAATCAACGGTGATTGATGTATGATGTGTAAAATAAAGAGGTACACGTGCCGTATATGTAGGAGAGAGTTCTAGTCTCCTCTTGAAATCTTCAAAATACCCTTAAAAATTTTGTCATACTTTTCTCTCACACCATTGATTTGAATAAGATTGTAAATTATGGGACATAGAAATTGTCAATTTATTGTTATCAATAAAGTAATTCTTTAATGTAGAAGTTCAAAACAGGGGATTATTGATCTTCATGATTTTCACAATAAGAGGGATGAAAACATACATTTATCCATAGCAATACCTTTGAAAATATTTGTTGTAGAAAACCAAATAGATCTGATTATTCTCCCTTAATCCATACTTTTCCTTAACATATCTTATCTTATGGAGGATAAAATATAATGTCCATTCTCTTGCTGAAGAGAAAACCATATTCTATTTATACATGCTATTAATAGGTGTTTTCCATCAAAACACCTTTTAACTTCATAAGAGTTGCACTTCTTCGGAAGAACGATAACTTCTCAATAGAATTGTACCTTTCATCCTTTTTATAAGATTTGCAACATTTCATGGCCAATACATTTTAGCACTTAAATATTTATTAAACCATTAATTAAGTATCATGTAGGTCACAATAATTCTTACATTGATAATTTAGCACTGAAACTGTTGTATCTTTGAAATACGACATGCAGCATGTGGATCTACATTAAAACCATGCTTGTTCGAAGAGATTGGGAGGGTAGATAAAAGGTTCTAAAAACATAATTGTGTTTGGATGAAGGAGAGGGAAGTAAATGATTAGGAGGGATCAAGGGAGATGATGAGGGATTGATCAGGTTAATTCATGTGCATTCTAAAATCATATGAAGGGATTCGTAGGTATTTGAACAGACTTGTGCACCACTCAATAAATTTATTCTTCTTTATCACTTGTAAGACTATTCTATATCGATTTATGAATACGCAAAAGGCTATTCGTATCACAATCGTTTTTCTCCTCCTTTTTCCTCCCCTGCATAATCCCTCCAAATCCTTTCTTTCTTCTCTCTGTTACAATTATCTAAATCCCAGTTTTTTATTTCGAATCACCTCATCCAAATTAATGTAAATCTAAAATATAAATAGAACTTCTCTCGTACCATAAGATTTGCCCATGCCTTTTCACATGTTACATGCGCACATTTTTTTTTTTTGGGGGTATCAAGTAGACCTGGAAGGAGGCAGCGATTCACGATGGACCGCTAAGGCACTAAAAACGTTTGAATAGAACTTCTTCTTCCTCGAACTTTCATGGACCGACCAGTCTATCGCGGCCGCAACTGTGGACTTTCGTTGTCTTTCATTACCATGCGTTTGTCCTACCTCACGTGGAGAAATTTGCACCATTCTTTAGACGTTGTAAGATAACGAATCTTCTGATTTTGATAGCCCTTGTAATTGTATATGCAAATGTGTGGAGTTGGACTCGGTCAAAGTCTAGGGAAATAAAAAATATTGACTAATCAACAAAGAAAGAAGAAAAGCGGACTCTGCTATTGTAATGGGAAGAGGGCAAGCTTGAAAGAGAGAAATAAAAGAAAAGGAAGAAAGAAAGGGAAGAAGGTTTTGCACTACATGCTATGGGGGTCTTGCAAAGCGGAATTTACTTCTATTCGCAATTCTTGGTAAGGATTCAAGCCTTTCAGTTTATAATCGGAATAGTTTTTGGAATTATGGTACAAATTCAAAATTATGTCAAATTGGAACTGCAAAGTCTGATTTAGAAGTTGTTAAGTTGAAAACTTCTGGGGTATTGATAGTCTAGGGTGTTATGGAGCTATATGATTTTACATAATTCAATTTGAGCTTATGGTTTGGCTGAAATGAACTTTTGAAATTGGGTGCACATGCTGAACGGTAACTCGACCAGCAGGTTTCCATGCTGTATCTCATCAGTTGCCGTCTACAATTTGGCCGGCCAAACTGAAGATCTTTAAATACTTTAAAAGGGCTTTCTTTTGACAATAAGCGCGCTTGAATTGGAGTTTGGTAAAGAGATATGGCGTGAAAAGTTTGTCATGCAAGTGATTGTTCTTTGCACTAGTGGTTTTTTTTGCCATAATTGGTCATTCTTGAGGTCTCTCATCGACCCATAGTGAGCACTTTGACTCTGAATCAAGTATGGTTAAAGAAGTTTTCACATGGTTTTGACTCAATTCTCGTTTAATTAATAGGATTATGAGATTTTCGGCTCATATAGCTAATTATTTGGTTTTGGGTATTTCTAAGTAAGGGATACCATCTCTTCTTTGAATTTCTAAATTTTGAAAATGAAAAGAATTAGACATATTGTGTGCCAAAAAAAAAATGCCTAAAAGGCAAAAGTGATGTTTCTAGCATATTCAATGTATAAAATCTTGATCGGGCATTTACTACCATTTTTATTATTTGAAATGGTATTGAAAGCATTTTTGGAAACGATTTATGAGATGATTATTGTGAAATTGTTTGAGAAATGCTTTAGAAATGGATTGCAAAAAGTTTATATGTATTGATTTGTTAATCCGATTTATGAAAGGTAATCTATTATAAAAGGGTATATGTTTGGTATTGTGAAAATGATTTATGATACCGATTCTAGATTGTTTCCGGAAAGAATTGATTTGTAGAAAGATAAATGTTTTGATTTGTAAAATTGTACTCTCATTATGTGATTGAACCTAAATTGGATTTCTAGTATTGGAAGATGATGGCTTGGTACACACTATCACGGTGACGGGTTTTTGGGTATGCATATTAGTTTTTAGGATATCCTTATGGCTCAGCCACCGGTTGATATTGCATGGAGAACTTGTCAAGGAGGATACTCGGTCGCCTTGTTACTAAGCATTGTATTATGATTATTGTTTGACATAGTGCAATAGATTGAATATTGGAACAAACCATTGACATGTGACTGGATGAGATGAATTGATGGAATAGACTATTGATGTTTGATTTGAGATTGATTAATAGAATAGATTATTAATACGTGAATTGATAAGATTAATCAATAGACTGAACCATTGATATTTGCTTTGAAATTACTGACGAAGTATTTCTAATATGTATAAGGCTTTGTTGAAAAGATAAAGCTTGTATTTGATCTCATGCATATGCTATACTATGAATTTGAATTCGATGAGTTTCGATATGGTTTTGCAAATATGTATAGTAGGTGCTTGTTTTGCTTAGAAGAGATATTGCTCACCCATTTCATTCTAATCTTTTTAGGTTCTTTAGCCAGTGACAAAGAAGACGAGAGTGCTATTGGCAGGGAGCTTTTGGTAGTTGCATTTTGGATAAATTGAGTTGAGACATTTGGATATATATATTCAGGTGTGGTGTATCATTTGCAAGTCAATTGCAGCAGACTTTGAATTTGAGCTATGTTCTTCAAGATTCTTGTTCTGGTTTCTCTGCTAGCCGTTTCGGCTAACGCTCAAGGGACCAGTTTCGTGTACAACGGTTTCCAATTGGGAAAGCTGAGCCTCGATGGGATGGCCTGGGTTACCCCCGATGGCCTCCTGAATATGGGCTACGACGTCAGACAGAATATGGGCCACGCCTTCCATCCCGAGCCAGTCCAGTTCAAGAACTCGCCAAACGGCTCCGGCTTCTCCTTCTCCACCACGTTCGTCTTTGCGATCCGACCTCGGTATAAGACTCTGGGCGGCCACGGGATCGTCTTCATGGTCACGCCTCAGAGAGGCTTCCCCGGGTCCCTGTCTAGCGAATACCTTGGCATTTTCAACCAAACTGACCACGGCAACGAAACCAATCATGTGTTTGGGGGTGGAATTTACACGTTCCAGAGCAGCGAGTTTAATGACATCAATGACAATTATGTCGGAATCGACTTGAACGGGTTGATATCAGCAAATTCAACTCCGGCAGGGTATTATGCATATGGTGATGACTTCAAGAACTTGGCTCTAATCAGTGGTGAAGAAATGCAAGTTTGGGTGGACTATAATGGAACTGAAAAGCGGATCACTGTCACATTGGCTCTGATCAAAGTGCAAAAGCCAAACACTCCCCTTCTGTCTCTTACATGGGATCTCGCGTCAGTTATCAACGTGAACATGTACGTTGGCTTCTCGTCATCGATCGGTTCAACCCAAACTTCTTACTATGTTCTGGGTTGGAGCTTCGGGGTAAATGCAAAGGCTCAGGAACTTGCCCTGTCCCAACTTCCTAAGCTTCCTCAGGTCGGTAAAAGGATACGTCGAAGGTACTGACTATTGGGCTACCATGGGTGGTTCTTTTCCTCATATCAATCCTGATCTCGAGCGTGGTTTACGTGATGAGAAGGAAACGGAAATTTGCCGAGGTGCTCGAAGATTGGAAGAGGGACTACGGCCTGTACCGGTTGAAGTACAAAGACCTTTATATTGCGACAAGAGAATTTCGGGAGTGTTGACATCTAATTTTGGAAAAATAAAATTGCATTTTGAAAAGAAAAAAAATAAAAATGGGGAAAATTGATTTGATTGATTATGCATGAAAGTTTCAAATTCGATAAGTATTGATTTTGATAAATGTAGAAAGAATTGAAAAATCAGGCGAACAAAGGGCAATATTTTGATAAAATAAAAGGAATCGATGCAAAATTGAGCTGATTACAAAATCATGCTCCGATTTGCATCCATAATTTAATGCAAATGAAGATGAAAGTTTAAAATTTGTCATAGAAAGCGGCCGATCGAACCACTATAAAAGGAGTTGACCTGTACAGGGTTTAGGGGCGATTTTCGAAAAATGGAGAGAAAAATTTGAGAAGGAAATTCGTGCAAAAAAAAAAAAAAAAGAAAAGAAAGCTTTCGTCAATTTTGGTCAGAGAAAACATTTCTCTTTTCTTTCTCTGACCAAGAAAAGAGAGGGAAAAGTCAGTAAAAAGTGCTGAGAGAGAGAAGTGACGTGAGAGGCAGGTCAGAGCAGAGGGAGAAAAAAAAAAAAAGCAAAATAAAGTCACTGTTCATCTTCCTCCTTTGCACCCACCGCACGCGTCTCCCGCCACCGCCGCACCGTCAGCCTGCCCGACGTCCATACGACCCAGCGCCGATGCCCGCCTCTCCGCCCAGCGCTCGACGCCGCCTGCTGCATCACCGCCGCTCGACCTCCCCTGCGACGCTAGCAGCCGCCAGCCCCGCAACGCCTGCAACCCCGCCCAGCAACTCAGTGGTCCACCCCCATTCGGCCGACGCCACTGTACCAGCATTTCTGTCCGCTCATCGCTGCTGCTGCGCCTCTGAGTGCCCGACGCTAGTGCCCGACGCCTGCACCAGCAGCCCGCGCAGTCTCCGTCGCACCACCGCTCGGAGCCCGACGCCGTCCCCACTGTTGCTGTCCCGATCTCACCGCTCGGGTGCCCCAACGCCGGCAGATCTAAACCTGCCTCCGACCAGACGCCGTAGCGGTTCGCGAGTTCGCCTGACCGCAACGCCGTCCGCCCCGACGCCGCGCCGCCGAAGCCCGCGGCCTGCTCGCCTCCGCCTGTCCCTTCCGCTCGGAGCCCGACGTCGCCGCCCCTCGCCTGAGCGACCATTAGCAGCTCGCCTCGAGTGCTGCCACTGCAGCCACGCCTCCCTTCGCTAGTAGCCCGAGCTGATTGCCGCACCTCCGCGCTCCTGCAGCAGCCCGCGACGCCATTGTTGCTGCCATCGCTGCTCCCGCCACCTCACCCGCGCCTGCACCAGCGATGTCCATAGCTCCGCCGCCGCGCCTGAGCCCGCGCCACCACCGCCTGCGACCTGCTCGTCCATCGCTGTCGCTGGTCTGCCTGCGCTTACTCCCATCGCGCTGCCATCCTCCTGGAGCTCCCTCCTTTAGGTAGTTTAGTTTATTTTTATTTTATGTTATTTTATTATTTTTTGTTAAAGTTTCCTTATTATTATAAGGTGGTTTTCATTTTATGAATTTTGTAAGCATTATCCACAGGGATTTTGTCCGGAATTATTATAATTATTAATTTGATCCGAGAGACATTGAATCATTTTTTTTAATTATTTTAATTGTTGGGCTTTTTAGTGAGATTTTAATTGTTAAATCACAATAATGATTTAATTTGGTCCGTAAGACTTCGGATCAGATTTGTAATTATTTTGATATCTTTGTTGTGATAATTAGGGTTAGAATAACCGTTAACTTGACCTGTGAGACAACATGTTATTTTTTCGATTATTTTAATCATTCATTGCTTGATTTTGTTGATAGTTTAGATTTAATAATTACTTATCTTAAAAAAAAAATTAAACAATAGTTTTCTAAGATAGGATAGGGTTCAAGTCAAATTAATCCCTAGAATAAATTAGAAAATTATCCCTTTTTAGATAGATTAAGTAGGGTTTTCATAAATTCTAAACTTCAATAAAAAAAAAAATACAAAGATACAAAAATCTAGGTGCATGTTAATTAGTTTGCATAATATGATCATTTAATTAGAATTTGTTAGTAAAGTTAGGTCATAAGGTGCATAATAACTAGTTTGCATAATAGACCCATTTAATTAGAATTTGCACATTAATAAGATTAAGTCATTTAGTTTTAAAATGCATTTTTATAAAAGAATTCCTTTTTTTTTTAAAAGAAAACCCAAAAAAATGATTGCTTGCTTTGTATGATGCAATTTATTTATTTGAATGTTTTAATAATGGATGAGCACCCGTGTGATCATCACATTTGCATGATAGTGATTTAGCTTAAAATAAATCCAAGTTGCTGAAAGTATTTTAAAAATTAAAAGAAATGGTACCAAAAGGCATTAGAAAATTACAGTGTAACCAAGTCCCGTGCCCTTAGTCGTCTATGGTTCGTAGGGTAAAATAAATCTCCATTTATTTTACTTAGGTGTCTAATCGACCTACCATAAACCGATTAATGGCGACTCCTAGTTAATAACCTCTTGCATATTTAAAAATTTAGACTTAAGTCGCAAATTGGTATAGGCTTAAGAGAGTCCGAGCTAAGTTTAAAAAACTTAGTAGTCCGTTAACCTAGTTTTAAGTGGTGCACACGAAAATTAAGTCGCGGCAGGGAGAAAGAGCTATTAGGGACTAGTGGGTTCGGCCGGGTCTATAGAGGAATCTTACCCACATCAAACATAGAGATCGCAGTGAAGAGGGTCTCACATGAATCGAGACAGGGTATGAGAGAATTCATAGGAGATCATCAGCATCGGTCGGCTACGTCACCGCAACATAGTGTCGCTCCTTGGTTACTGCCGTCGGAAAGGGGAGTTGCTCTTGGTTTACGAATACATGCCCAATGGGAGCCTCGACAGGTACCTCTATAACCAACCAACGGTCACCCTAAATTGGGGGCAAAGATTTAAGGTGATCAAAGGAGTGGCATCTGGACTGCTTTATCTGCACGAAGGCTGGGAGCAAGTAGTGATCCACAGGGATATAAAGGCGAGTAACGTCTTGCTAGATGCTGACCTAAATGGAAGACTTGGAGATTTTGGGCTTGCGAGACTATATGACCACGGAGCCGACCCTCAAACGACTCACGTCGCAGAAACGCTTGGTTATCTCGCCCCCGAACACACGCGAACCGGCAAAGCCACTAAGAGCACAGACGTGTTTGCATTCGGAGTGTTTTTGCTTGAGGTCGCCTGCGGGAGAAGGCCGATCCAGAATGGAGATGCGGAGGACACGATATTGGTGGACTGGGTATTTTCTTTCTGGGACGGAGGTGCCATTCTCGAGGCCAGAGATCCGAAGTTGGGGACGGAGTTTGTGGAAGAAGAAATGGAGTTGGTTCTGAAACTCGGGTTGATGTGTTCCCACGCTGAGCCGCTGATGAGGCCTAGCATCCGTCAAGTTTTGCATTACTTGGAGGGCGATATTCCAACGCCGGAGTTGTCATCCATCAGCGGCAGGTTAACAGTCGGTCATCACGGAGGTTTTGATGATTTGGCTAAGTCTCCGTCCTCCATGGAAGAGGCATTTCAGCAATCATATTCTGCTGCAGAATCGCTTCTCTCAGGTGGGCGATGAGCCTCATATTTTTGGTTTCTGATCTTATTCCGTGCTCTTTATTTGGGGAAGATCAATATGTCCTATGCTCTAAGAGTCACTCTATTACTAGTCGGTGAAAGGATTGCTAAAATACACGCTCTTAGTTCTGTTCTGGCTCAAATCGGCTGCCGCCACTGGCCCGGGCGTCGTTCACTGAATGGTGCACTTTATTATTGTCCTGTAGGGCTAATCACACCACATCATTCCCCACATCACCAAAAAAAACAATCATTTTTCTCTCCCCTCCTCTGTTTTTCCCTTACTCCCTCTCAGTTTTATTCATTTTTTTCTTTCGGCTGCACCGCAACTATTTACGAAGTCGCGTCCCATCACAGTCCTCCTCCTCCTCCTCCTCGTCTCTCAAAGCCGCGGCGGTCGCTGCCGTCACCAAGCGCCATGATGGCACACTGTCTTTTTCTTCCACGGCGAAATCATAGCCAGAGCGAGAGAAAGAGGAAGGATCTGGAATTGGTCGTGACGGGGTTATGGTGGTCACGGACGTGGCCATGGCGGTTGACAGTGCTGGTGCTGACCGTGCTTCCCCTCGGCGCGGCCCCGCGGGTAATAAAACAAGAAGCGACCGACAGGTGATAAAACCATCCTTGAGATTCCTACAAATCTAAGCCTAATGCGGTGACGGTTGAGATGCTTCCCAAATACCTCTACAAGCTGTAACACCCATTTTCACGGCTAAAATTGAGGACGAAAAATTAAACTGAATAACCGTTGAGTTTTGTTTTTATTCATTGTGTGGGCTTAGGTGAGTCATTGAGTTAAGTTCATGGGTGAGTAATGGATTTTTTTATTAATTTGAGTTTAAAAGTAATTTGGCAAAATATCAATAGACTGATTTAGAGCTTGTTTTGCACGAGAGTCGATCTGGTCAATTTGGCTCTAAGTAAAATCTTGGATTTGGGAACTGATTTGGACCTAGTTTGTTTTCACGTTTTGAATCATTGAATCTACTCGATCTTCTTAGGATCGAGCTTTGATTGGACCAGAGGTTGTTACCTGTCAATTATCAAGTTGAACATAGACCGTTGCTCACGCTTGCTTTTGGATAAAATCACAATTAACTATTATGTTTGAAAACAAGTAGTTTATTGCACTTTTTACCTAGTTAGTCTTACTTTTGAAATCCATTAGCTTAAACTTATGAGAAGTTCCTTTTCTTTTCAATGTTTTACGTTGAGTTTGAAGTTTAGAGGTGGCAAACTTCAATCAAGAAGTGAATGATGCAATGTTTTGCACCCTATCCAAACAGTGTAAAATTAAAGAGAAGAGTAGTTGATTTAACAGAAACCTTATTACATGGCTTTGAAGTCCACAACAAGTGTATACTGATGTAACTGTAGCTTTACCCTTTCTCCAAGCTCAAACCAAGGGGAAGCCTTTCTCCATGAGGCTTGATGTTGTCTACACACTGACATCCAGACTCCTAGGGACATATATGACTCTCACGAGCTGTGGGGGTCTTTCAGCTACCACCCACTAACGAGCTTTCCTTTTTTTTTAGCAGTGCTTGTAATTCCTCACGCTTCTTGGCCATATGATTCTCAAAATCGCACATGACCAGAACCAAGAAATCCCCAACCACGCGTAATCTCTTTTTTGTACTTGCTTTCCAATTTGAGCGCTTCTTGTTCAGACACTTTGACCTTGCAAATCCAAACTTTGTCACTTGGTATCCATTTACTATTAAAAAAATTAGTCCATTTATTTTTTTGTCGTAAATGAAACCCTAAGGCTAAACGTGAATAGAAGCATTTCGAAAACACAATTTTTACACCAGATGCTTAATTTCACTTTTTTACCTTTCCTTTATTTTATTATCATTTTTTTCATCATTTCCTTTTTATCAAATTAACGTAACTTACTTAACAAAATTTTTTTTTAATGTAATCTATGTTTCACTAAATAAATACCAAATGCATCATAAATTTGACTATTATATGCAATTGCATATTAATTTTTTTTGGTCATAAATAGATATGAATTTAAGTATTGCTAAAAATGATAGTTTATGTATGTTACAATCTACCCTTTCCACTCACCGACCAAAAAAAATAAAAAAATCTACCCTTTCCATTCGGAAGGGAAAGGATAATGTGTTAAGAGGTATTGCCTAAGAGACAAGCCTATGATCCTTGATTAGGCACAAGCTTTCCTAAACTCATACCTCATGTGAGTATTACATTTTAGCTTCAATTGACGCTATGGAGATTTTCAAATGAGTAGTCACATTAGCTTATTAGAGTAAAAAAGAAACATGGGAGTATACCTCATTTCCTACCAAATTAGAGAATCTGAGTTGGGGGCTTAATTACACTGATTAATTAATTAGTACCTTTTTAATATATAATCTTGTTCAATTCAAGATGATATTTGTTAGACAGTCTGGATTAATTTTAAACTTATCCATTAACATATGAGGTGATCATGCATGTGTGCAATTATTAAAATATTAATTAGCGACCAAAGAAGCAACAAAAATTTCGAGGAAAACAAGAATCTAATGCTAAGAAATAAGAAAAATGTCATTCCTAATTGGATCCAATGGTAATCAAAATAGAAATGCAAAAATAGTAACTTTACATTTATCTCTAAAAATATTTAATTCCCGTGGCAAAACCTTAGGAGCTTGTTTAATTTTGAGAACAATTTTTTAGATCAATGGTTTTCACACATTTATGATAAAACTACTCAAAATAACTAATTCTTAAGCTTTTTCCTAATAATAAAATTTTTTGAAAATTTTTAATTTTTTAAAAAATAATAATAACAGAAATATTTAATTCCGAAAATAGGGATTCGGGCTGGGCCCTCCCCAAAACACGGCCTGCCGCTAGTCCCACCTGGACTCCAGTGGGTTCGGGCTAAAAGGGCAGTTCGGGCTTACAAGAAAACTCTTTCAATAACAACCTCTCGAGCCCAAGTCAGAATTCAACACACGAAGCCCACGCTGGCTATTTCCTAACCCATTCTACTCCAAGTTCGAATCCTATTCTGAGTGTAACCAAGCCCACTTTTGATGAAACAACACGGCCCATTTCCAACCAAGACAAAGACTCAGCCCATATTTATGTAGCCCAAGCCCAGGCCCCACTTTGAAACCATAGCCAGCCCAGGTCACTGAAAATTCCTCTCGACCCTTTGTATCATATTCCTTTACACGTCCTCCACCGGGTCTTCTTCAAGATTTCGACCGACCATACCAAAATCTTCTGAACACCATCAAATTCAACGCGCTCTATCTAATCAAATCCAGTTGAATGAGACCAGAAAACCTAACACCACTAAACTGATTAAGCCCAACGCACTATGTCAAATGGCCATTTTACTCAGCCTTCCCTCATCGTGTCCTTGCTCCTTCCTATTTGCAAAACAAAAAGAAACTGAAGACTGAACGTAAACTATTGGGGCAATCAAGGCCTCATGACAGCTCTAACCTCCAACACGTAACCAGGACTCCGCCGTGAGTTTACGTCAGTCCATCACTACCCAACCATCATCTACTCCCACTTATGACCTTGCTAACATTTACCTAACAAACACCACGGAGGCACCAAGCGAGACTCGGCAAGGAAAAAAGCATCTTGAACCACGGTGACAAGGGCGATCCACATCTTGAGATTAGTAAAAAAAAAAGATCACCATTAAGCAAACCCTATCAAGAGGCTGGGCCGGCTTGCCCTTGGCCTGGTCTTGCTTTTTCTTTTGTTAAAAAAGAAAATTTTCATAAATAATAATAAGGATTTAAATGTATATTGGTAGTGCAAGAGCTCTTAGTACCTATGTGTTATGCAATTTAATCAAAATTATTTTTTAGGAGTTAAAAATTAAGCCATGATTTTTCAATGCAATTAAACCTTGAATAAATTGTCAAAATTATAGTATCAAATATGTACCTTTTCATTTATCATTTTGTATATGACGAATAAAAATTTAAATGAATTTTTTTTTTTAGATGGAAACATTAAATGACTTTAAACATGACGATTTACCACTAATAAGTCATAACACCGATTAATCCATATTAAGACCTAAACATGCGACTTTGGCATGAACGCTTCTACTAAGGTACAAGAGATGCTCCAGGACTGCCAGGAGCTTATTACAAGGCCCAAAGCTCGGCTGATGACCCGCTGTGCGACCTTCAAACGTTCTGGACCGTGGGGTTCAGTCCCTTTTCGGGCATGAAATAACTCCTAAATGGTCGGACCGACTGAGGCCAGCCTAAAGAGTCTGAATGCTTGTTGTCCGAGCATTGCACGGCTTGGACAACGGGCATTCAAAACATCTAAGATGCGATTATCCTGATGAGGCATAAGCTAATCCATTATGGATTCAAGATGACGGACACGTGATATAATGGTATTATGACCAAAATGATTACTCGAATTACATGAGGATAATGCTATAGACTAAAAGTGAGTCATGAACGTCCCAATTTGAACTGATGTACGTGCACTTCAGGGAAACATAAGCTCATCCAAACGGTAATGCAACATAGTGTTGACACTGAGCATAAATCTTAAACATGGATGGACCTCTCATTACCTTGGAAATGTCGGACTACCGTAGGATTTGGCCATGGAGATGAGTATCGTCCAACTCGAACTCAAGTCGAGCATGTGCGCATTCATCTTTGTCTCATGTGCCCATTTAAAAAAAAAATTATATAATAATTTTCTTTTTAATGCAAGACAGACTTTGAAAAAATTAGTTGTCACCATCCATAAACTATAACACTTCTAATTTCTATATGCAAAAGCGATACTTTTTTTTTATTTTTTATCAATGGCTGAATAATAATTTAATCTTTGAGGCCTGTACTTTTTATTTTTGAAATGCATGATTGGTCAATGTTGGCGTGAATATTTGTGTGTGCCTCGTGTAATTTTTCTGTAAGTGTGTAATATTATGGGAAGGTTAAAGTGAATATAGATTATGCGGCCGAATTTTGATATTTTAGAGAGGTAAATTATCCTCTGGTTTTTTTTAATGTAGCAACTAATTTCTTTGAATTACCACTTGTCAAGGCGATGATACCTCTTAAAGTTCGTATCTCTCTGCAACTATATTGATCAAAAGGCATGTTGTAAGATGCCTTGAGACCTTAGAATCACAGGCCAACTTATGGATTTATCTGTGGAGTGGGCGGGCTTTTTGGTATGTGGAGTTTGTTTTCATGCCGGACATTCAATCACGTCAGTCGAGCAAGAGAGAGAAAGATGATATCATTTAGCCTATCCATCTAAAATGAAGTAATATGTGCCAAACATAATTTCGTTTTGGTTAATAACAATCTCTCCTCACCGAGCATTTTCTCATTGTTCAATATTGTCCTTAAAAATAATCCATTTGGTTAACTAGTTCATGAAACTTTGAGAAATAGGCTCGGTTTATTCTTATATGTTAAGTGTAGCATCATGTCACGTGCCTTTTTATTGTCTGACATGGATTGCTAGGTGAGTATTATGTTGATAGTAGAGGTGAGCATTGAGTCTGGTTCAACTCAAGAACCAAATCGAGTAGACCTCAACCAACTGGATCAAGGCCGATTCTAAGAAGAACATGTTCGATTCTTGGTTTCACAAACCCAAAACTAGCCTAGGATCATTTGGTTCCTAGTTCCAACACCGTGAAATCGTCTCAACTAATCCGGTTCCTAGGTTGACATGATTTTGAAGCCATTATTTAATAATATAAAAAAAATTGCACTTGTAGAAAATTGAAATCATGATCTTCAACATGAACAAACACCAACATAACCGTTTGACAAACTTTTTTTTTTATAGTGACATTATGCTACTTTTATATTTAACAAGAATTTGTTGTTTTATTCAAAATATATATTTTCCAAACACGACCGGTTTAATTTAGTGTTCCAATCTTTTGAAATCGACTCATCTTAAAACCAATCACTAGAGCCAATGGACATTATACTTTTCTTTTTCTAGGTTAGTGAACTCAAATTTTCTCCTTTTTTTCCGGTCTTTTCCTTTCCAATTCTCGTCCTTCTTCCTCCTTCTACCTTAGCTACTAGTGCACTCCGTTGATCATACCGCACTACGGCGACCACCTCCCTCTACGATTGAAATGTACTCTATTTTTCTCCCCAAGAGAATCAAAGGCAATCGAATATTTACAATGAGGGAGACAAAGTTATTGCTTCAAAGCAGACAAGTATATAAATATCAATAAATATCAAAAGATGAAAAGATGTCTAAGAAGCAAATACATGTATTTAAAAAAAAAAAAATTAATAACACGGCGGAAAACATTGAAATATTAGCAATTGCTTTAAAAAATGACTCTTTATAGAAGAGTTTGGCTAGAAAGCTCAATTGTATATAGGAACTTAAACAATACAAGCCAATAAATTCTGATGATATAATGTTCATCTAAGAGATCACTATACCCATCTCCACAAATTGTTGAAACTTATAACATACGCAATTAGGACTGACAATAAACTTGGACTTGAGCAAAAATGGAAGGACCATCATTAGTGTTTTTCTCTAATGAATGCTATACTTATCGTTTGGTATTTGTGCTGCGAGCGAAAAAAGAACATTGATAATGTCATTCTACAAAAAAAAAAATGTTGAATCTTAAGTAGAGTACATATGTCCTAAATTAAAAGCCTAAAATGATTATGGCTAAAAGAATTAGAGAAAAAAAATAAAGGAGAAAAATCGCGTCAAAAGATTGGCAATTCCATGATAACGGCATCCAAGGCTTCGGAAGGGAGGACGCAGTTTAGAGGGCGCCTCTTCATGGGGTGGCGTGGGGTGGGGTGGGGCCCGGTGCGACCGCGGGTGCATTCCGGCTCATACGCTGGAGGCTGGAAGCCGTTGTGATCTTGCAACTCCTGTTAAAAAAAAAAAGATCCGACGGTGCCCCCAATCTTGTACGGAGGAAGTCAACGTGCTGACGTGGAAGCTTCTTGACCCATGATGTGGGCCCCACCAGAAGAGACGTGAACTGGCAACAAGTCCCAATATCGACTGGTCTCGTGGTAGTGCCAGCATTTTCCACAATCCATCTTAACTAGTCATTTATGTGTTGGGGCTTGGCAATTTGGCATATCGTATTTACCAACTTATATTGTTTTATCATCTATGGATGTCACTTATTTCGTTTAATGGTGAAATATTAACTATTTGTTACTATTGTGAGTATTTATACCTTCCAAAATTAAGAGGAATTGCACAATTTAGTTGTCCAAGGAATGATCGTTGCTGGCAATATGCTAGTTCTTCTAACTAGATTATTTTGTTGCTTGTGGTTATCAATATTTCAATATTTGATTTGCTCTAGAATTATACGTTTTCTAATTTTGTTTTTTCCCCTTTCATATTTAAGGAATCTTACTTGGTAGAAGTACGATACAAGGAAATCCCACAAAGTAAAACTTTCCAATTTCAAACTTTTCAAGAAAGTCAGTTAATTTCTTCGGTTCTCATCCTTCTTCCTTGTCGCGACCAATTTTTTCGGGGTGTGAACCACCTAGGGGTTTAGGTAATGGATTGTTAAGCCTAGACTTAACTTGCTCTCCTGCCCATACCAATCGCGACTTAAGTTTGAATTGTTAACATGCAATTTTTTAATTAGGAGTCGCCACTAATCTATTTTTGGTGGGTCGATTAGAAACCCTAGTAAAGAACGAGAGATTTACTTTACTCCTACGAACCAGAGACTAAGGGTACAGGGACTTGGTTACGTTAGATTTCTCTAACGCCCTTTCGGTACCTTTCTTTTTATTTTGAAAAATGTTTGGCAAGCAATTTGGATTAATTTTAAATCTATTTCTCTAACATGTGAGGTGTTTATGCGGGTGCGCAAACCACCAATTTAACACCCAAGAAAACAATTAAATAATGCAGGACTTACCTCAAAGCAACGAAAGCATCTACAGTGTTAAATTGAAATCCACATCAACAACCCTAGATATGATTTCTAATTAACAAGCAATTATTCAATTTTATGTTTTCGCTTTTCTTAATGAAAATCATGCAATGCATTCTAATAATCTAATATGACATGGCAACATGACCTAAACTATATGACATGAAGAAATGCAATAATTAAATGCAATCTAAATGACTTAATTCTAATGACATGCAATGCGATGCGATGACATACAAAATTATTTAAACTAAGATGACATGCAGCATATAATTTAATACGCGAGTTATATGTCACGCGACATTTATTAAATGACCTAATCTAATGACGGACAATTTCTAATTAGAAATGAACCTAACAATAATCACTAAAATGACATGCATTTCATGAACCTAATTCTATATGGCATGCAAATGACATTTTTTATTTTAAAAATGCAATCTATCCTAGAAATTGCAACTAATTTATCCTAAGACAAATTTTATGAAATTTCAAATGATCTAGCTAGATTAAGATTCTATCTAATTTAAACTAGGGATTAAGTCATATTAAATCCTAATTTAAACTAAGATACTTGTCTTAACCTAGCAAGCTCTAACCTAAGATGCAAAATCAATCTAAACTTAATATGCAATTTTATCCTAATATGTCATGACGTGCCAAGGATGCCTTAATTCTACATGACGTATGCATGATGATTTTTGTTTTTTGTGTTTTTATATTAATTTCGAAATTAAAACTAATACATAATTAATATGCAATTCAAATAAAAAATAACAACCTAAATGAATGCATTTTCTTTTTTGGATTTTTTATTTAAAAATTCATGATAAGATTGCAATCTTAAATATGCAAGATAACAACAAACCTAATCCTAATTAAGATTTTTTTTATTTTTTTATTTTACGAAAATAAGATTTGACTCAACCATCTTGACGATAGCAAATCAAATAAGATAAGATTGATATCCAAAATTGGCGAACCATATCTCGCGCATGAGATCGGGTTGATCAATTTTAAAATTAAATCGTGAATCGAATCTCGGGCTTGAGATTGGATTGTCGATTTTTGTAAGGGATTGCGAGTCGGATTTCGAGTGCGAAAATCGGACTATCAATCCCTAGCTTGAGGGACTTTTTCATGTCGGAATATCAATCATACATTTAAGGAACAAGTCTACTAAAAACTATAAAGGAAAAATAATAAAGACTTCAAAAATAGATAAATAAATAAATAAACTACCTAATTTTCCTTTTTTCTTTTATTTTCCCACAAAGCTTGCTCGTGCAAGGCTGGTCACTGAAGCAGTGGATCGAGAAGCTGGTTGATTAGTCCGGCAAGGGCAGTGGCTGTGGTGGTGGGTCACCGTCAACGGAGGTCACGGTGGTTGGAGCTTCGGCGAAGGGACTCGGTGGCTGGTGGACACAGCTACAGCAACTGGTCACGGGTCAAGCGGGACAGGGGCGGCACGGGCGAAGCAATCGGCGTTCGGGCACCGGCGAGAGGGTGAGCAACGGCGTCGGGTAGCAGCTCCGGAGCGGCAGATCGGGGACGGAAATCGGTTGAGGCACGGTGGGCTTCGTCGGTCTGGTGGAGCGGATCGGCGAGGCAGCAGCAATTTCGCGGGGGGTACGGCGAACCGGCTCGGGATCTGCTGGGTCGCGGGTTGCAGACGAGTCGCAGCGTCGGATGGCGGAGGGTTGCAGGACGCGGCGGTGCAGCGGCCGCTTGGGACCTGCTGGCGTCGCGGGTTGCTCGTGGAGGAGGTGCGGCGGGGCGACGTCAGACCGTCGTGGGTCGGTGCGGGCTGCAGGCGAATCACCGGCTAAGGCGTGGCTGCGTTGCTGCTCGGAGGCCGGCGTTCGGATCTGGACCTGCTGTCGTCAGGGGCCGCGAGCAGCGAGCGAGGAAGGTTGGGTCGCGGCTATTGGCGTCGGACGAAGCGAGCTGTCGGAGCGGGGCTCAGGCGCGGCGGGCTTCGTGGCTGCGAGTGGAGGGCAAAGCAGAGCCGGCGAGCGTGAGGGAGACGATGAACAGTAAACGTCCCCTCACCTCTGCCTTTTACCTTCTACCTTTTCCCCTCTCTCTCTCTCTCTCTCTCTCTCTGTTGTCACTGTTTCTGCCTTTTTACCTTCTACCTTTTCCCCTCTCTCTCTCTCTCTCTCTCTGTTGTCACTGTTCCTGCTGCACTTTTTCACTTCTTTTTTTTTTAGCCTTCGACGAAGAGAATCCCAGAAGAAGCCCCCCCTCTACCGAAGGAAAAGAAGAGTTTTCTTTTGTGCTTCTATTTTCTCCCCAGGAACAAAACGGAAGAAGCCGCCCCCAAAAGCCTTCTCCTTTTGACCTCTTCGTACGCATCCTTTTATAGGCGAGGGAATTGGATTTTCAAACTCTTCATCAATCAACCTACGAAAATCTTTTTTAACAAAATTCATCTCATATTGATAAGGATTCGAGATCAAGATGAAATTTTTTCTAAATCCAAATCTTTTAAAGACAAATCGCAATATTTTTTACCCATATGTCCTATCCAAAAAGATTCATATCTCGGAAAAATTTTAAAATATTATATTCCCACAAGATAATTTTTAATTATTAAAAGCACGGGCTTTGGCCAACCTATTTGCTTCATGGGCTTGATCCATCTAATTTGAATATATCCGCCACCGGTCCAATAAAATGCAAAAATGCAAATAAATGCAACTTAAATCTATATGATATGCAATTAATATTTTTTTTCAGGAATTAAATTAACCCATAATTTTTTAATCGATAAATGACTATATGTGTTGCCAAAATTTAGGTGTCAACATTCCTCCTTTTACCTTAGTTGCTAGAGGACTCTGCTGATCACACTCGCACTACGGCGACCACCTCCCTCCACCCTCCCTCCCTCCCTCTATGATTGTAATGTACTCTATTTTTTCTCCCCAATAGAATCAAAGACAATCGAATATTGACAAGGAGGGACACAAATTTATTGCTTCAAAAAAAGATAACTATATAAATATCAATATGTATCAAAAGATGAAAAGATCTGTAAGAAACAAATACATGTATTTAAAAAAAAAAAAAGATATTAATAAAACAACGGAAAACATTGAAATATTAGCAATTGCTTTAAAAAAAATGAATCTTTTTTTTTTTTTGTAAGGATTCAAAAATGAATCTTTATAGAAGAGTTTGGCTAGAAAACTCTGATGTATATGGGAACTTAAACAATATAAATCATAAAAGATGCGATGTAATAGTTAAAATCAAGCCGATAAATTTAGATGATATAATGTTCATCTAAGAGATCACCATACCCATCTCCACAAATTGTTGAAACTTATAATATATGTAATTAGGAGTGACGATAAATTTGGATTTGAGTGAAAATGAAAGGACCATCATCAATGTTTCTCTTTGATGATTGCTATACTTATCGTTCGACATTTGAGTTGCGAGCAAAAGGAGAATGCTGATAATGTCATTTTAGGAAGAAAAAAAATGTCGAATACATATGTCCTAAATTAAAAGCCTAAAATAATTATGGCTAAAAGAATTTAAAAAAAAAACTAAAGGAGAAAAGTTGTGTCAAAAGAGAAGGTAGTTATTGACATACTGGCATTTCCATGATAACGGTATCGAAGGCTTTGGAAGGGAGAATGCAGTTTTTGTTTTTTTGTTTTCGGTCAGAGTAGGAGAATGCAGTTTAGTGGGCGCCTCTTCATGGGGGCGGGGCGGGGCCCGGTGCAACGGCGGGTGCATTTCGGCTCACACGTTGGAGGCTGGAAGCCGTTGCTATCTTGCTACTCCTGGAAAAAAGAAGAAGAAGAAGAAGATCCGACGGTCCCCCCAACCTCGTACGGAGGAAGTCAACGTGCTGACGTGGAAGCTTCTTGATCCCTTACGTGGGCCCCACCACAAGAGACGTGAACTGGCAACAAGTCCCAAAATCGACTGGTCCTGCGGTAGTGCCTGCATTTTCCATACGAGTAGTGCCGACGTGAACTCAACGGGCCGACGTGGAAACTCGAGTGCTTCATAGCAGTGCCTGCATTTTCCATAATCTATCTTAGCTAGTCATTTATGTGTTGGGACTTGGCAATTTGGCATATCGTATTTACCAACTTATATTATTTTATTGTCTATAGATATCACTTATTTTGTTTAATGGCGATATATGAGCTGCTTGCTACTATTGTGAGTATTTATACTTTCCAGTAAAAAGAATTGCACAATTTAGTTGTCCAAGGAGTGACTGTTGCGGCAATACACTAGTTATTCTAACTAGATTATTTTGTTGCTTGTGGTTATCAATATTTCAATATTTGATTTGCTCTAGAATTATATGTTTTCTAATTTTTTTCCTTCAAATTTAAGGAATCTTACTTGGTGGGAGTACGATATGAGGAAATCCCACCAAGTAAAACTTTCAATTTCGAATTTTTCAAGAAAGTCAGTTAATTCCTTGAAATTAAGTGTGGTGGAGAAGCCACATTTGTTTTTAAAGACGAATGGTTTGTTAGTTCATCATTTTCCTCATAAAAGGATTTATATATATATATATATATATAATATTGGAAGATATTGTTTGCTGGAGTATCAACAGAAATATTGACGAACTATGACATGTTGCAAGGCAATTTGAACTTTTGACAAATGGATTGTATTGAGTTCACTTGATGGTATTTTACTTGCGTAAAAAGTGTGTCGAACGAGGTCTGAATGGAGGTGATTTTTAGAAATTTGAGTGTGGTGGAAAGTAATTGCATTAAAAAAAAATCTAAATTGACTAGAAATGTATAGAATTGAATTACATAAAAAAGGAAAAGTATAGAGAAATGTAAATGGGCATGGAATTGAAAATTGTAAGGAAAATATAAAATTGAAAGCTCTTACAAAGTGTGTTCCCACTTGTGTGTTCTCCTCTTCAACTCTTCGGCTTTTTTTATACTATTGTCACCTAATTCTCTGCAAAAATCTCTAACTCTATGTATAATTTCAATTCTATCTTGAATTAATTATTATCTAGTTTTTTTTTTCCAAACTTTTCTATATAATCACAAATATGACCACAGATTCAATAGTCTCCATTAGTTTCTTCAAAATTATTAGTATCAAGACAAGTTAGAGGGTTATTATTAGAGCGGGCATCTTCATCAATACCCCACCTTCATATGGAACAATAATAGCCTCTTGATATTAATAATCTTGAAGAAACTAGTGAAGGTGTGAGCACATTTGTGATTAGAATAAAAATTAGGGATCTTTTTTTATAAAAGAAAAAAGTTCAAAGTATAGTTGGAATCAAATCTAAAGTTAAGGGAGAAAGGACTATGCTAGCATATGGACACACGGTTGCTTCCTATGAGTAATTGTGCTATTTGGGCCGTCCATTTCATTTTCGTATAATAGGCAACCGGATGTAAATTTGCTATGGAAAATCATTAGGACCTCACACCCGAGAGTTCTTGATTGAAACTTATATTTTATTTCTTTCCAATTTCTCTTCACTTTCTCTCTATATTAATTGTCGCTCTCCATCATTAGGAGTACTAGCTCTATTTCTGGATATAGCTCATGGAGATTTAGAGTTGTAGTTGTCACCGTTTTTCTTGTTAATTTGAGTTTGCGTCATTGTTTCAGAATAATCTTAATTGCCTTTCCAGTATCCTTAGTTATCGTTGTGATTGCCTTTCCAGTATCCTTAGTTATTGTTGTGACAGCCCAAGCGATGGTGCGCGAGAAGGAGGGATGGCGGTGCGTCCGTGCCTCGGTCCCCGGATGTGCAGGGAAGGGGAAGGGGTCCACTCTAGTCTTTTGTGGTTCATCCACGCCTCTATTCCAGACAGACAACGTGTTTTAAAGCCGTGAGAACTCAATATCCAAAGGGATAATATTACTCAGGGGCCCGGGTTATTATAATCGCTCCCATTATTTCTCGGTTTTCCAAAGCATCCGAGCACGATTACTACCACATTGCATTGTTAGTGAATAAGAACTGAATCTCTCTCCGTTGTTCCTTCTTGCTCTGTGTCCTTACCTTTTCTGTGTGACGTTCAACAATGGTCACCGGCGAGGAAACCAAATGCGAGTCACTGATATTCATATGGTTAATCTCTGGTCATGTCATTAAGTTCCTGAATTCGTCCTGTCAGTTCTTCGCATTCTGCCTATCTTCTGCACTACTGAGGCATCATCGTCGGAAAGGCCCGTGAACGGAGATGGTTTTCTTGTGGAGGTTGAAGATGAACGGAGGCTGAATAAGAGGCACTTAATCTCGTATTTTATTCTCCGGGAAGTCGATGGTTATTTGAATGTTAATTTTTCTGCCTTTTGATATGTTAGATTCTGGGAACGACGGAACGTTGAAGGAGAGACGAAACACACGGCGTTCATTACGCGTCTATTAATTGATAACGCCACAGTAATAATTCCAAAAGAGTATTCAGTTGATATTCCTGATTTACATTATCCAGTTCAAATCCCGTTTGGTACGGGGGCTCAAATTTGAAATATAATTTGCGGTTTCTTCCTTTTTCTAATTGCTTGGGTTCGTTCGGAGCCTTTAGCTACTAACATTTATCTTTTCAAATTTGCGGTTATCACAAATGGATTCTTAAAGTCTTCGAAAATATACGATCTAGTTTCACGCCTTCTCTCTCTCTAGCTCTTCCTCTCTTTTATAACCGACTCAACAGAGAGAACGTAAACGTAATTCGGTTCTCAAATCCTCCAAGGATCTAATTACGGAAAAGTTTGAGTGACCCGATCAATATTTACTTTGATTTAAGCAAGTGCAAAATCCGTTTTGAATTTGATACTAATAAATACTCACTCGATTTAGCCCATCCAATCGACCAATGTCTAATTTTAAGTTTAATTGTTATATTATGAATACATATCCTAATTTGAGTGGACAATTTGCGTTTGCAAATAACACTGATTAAGTATTAAAACAGTTTGCAGCGTTTTATGTTTGGCTCAAAAGTTTTTCCCTTTAAAAATATATTTAAGAAACTACGTTGAAATAAGCCGGGTTAGAGTAGAGTATGATTTAAAACACTTTCTCTAGTTTATCCTCTATTAATTTTAAATTCAATAAGAGGATGAATATTCATGTAGTTCCTCTTTATTCATTTGCAGAAATTTGGATCCAGTAAGAATAGGAACCCGATATGCAATAAATCATTAAAGCTAAAAGCGAAAGCACTGTAGCTTCGTTCTCTCAATTTCGGCTTTAAACGTTATATAGATTAGAGTGCCCTTTCTCATAAAGATTTTAAATAAAAAAAAAACCCTTAATTTCATTTTTTCATGGGGTGAAAATTTGTGGTTGAACTATGTGCTTCTCTCCCTTTAGATCGGCTCCCATACCTACCGCCCACTTTAGATAGGCTCCCACACCTACCGCCCCAAAACGAAAAAGAAAAAAAAAGGATTGCATCGAAAAGTCTATCGTCAACATTCCCCCATTGCACCAACTAGCTTATGTTAGATAGCGCTAATTGACCCAAGCCAACATATTTGATTGGGTTTGATAAACTTCACTACAAAATAATTGTAAATATCTAATAATCAGGTCCCGCAACGTGAATCATGACACTTCATTGCTGCAAATTCTAATCATAAACATTGGTGTGAGAGAGTAGAGCATATTGGAAGATATCCATATTAATATACAATGCAATTGATTAAGATATCACTTTATATTTGCGAAAGACAAGACTATTGTATGATATTAGACAACGCACGACAACTCAAGTACAATAGAAATGTGTTAGGACGGTGTACAATAGGCATGATGTCCTAACCGCAACCAGTGATGTATGGGCTCTGTAGAAGCAATTATACGCACATGGCTAAGTGAAATAGCTAGTACGAGTACCTAGAGGGGGGTGAATAGGTAAAAAAAATTTCTCGAAGCTTGCACGATATTTAAACAATTAAAGAATTTGCAACAGTTAAAAATTCAATCGCAAGACCGAGTAAGGGAAAGAGAGAATTGAACACTCGCTTTATAGTGGTTCGGCTTGATTCAAGCCTACGTCCACTCTTTCGCACCGACACCGATTGGCTGGATTCCACTATGATCAAAGAGTTGTTACGGTGTTGATCTTCCTTGATTTCTAGGTGTAGATGATCTACCACACTCGCTCAAGGCGTTACCAAGTATAAACACTCTCGTGTACAATTTCGCTCAGTCTCGACTAACAATCAAGGATCTTCAGACTTTGGAATTTTTCTATCGATCACCCGCTTAAAACAACTAGAACATATTCCTTTTATACTCCTTCATGCCATCATAGCCGTTGGCACTTACCAAAGGAATTCCTCCAATCTACCCGTTGGACGGAATCAATCAAGAAGATCATCCGAGCTATTTAAGGAATCGATGATAGCCCATCAATCCCGTTCGCCCATACAATCGGGATCTCGGTTTCCAAGAATAGAATAATCCAAGATTATTTCGTCGACCATCGGATCTTCAATTGATCTTAGATAAGAATTAAAGAATCCGAAATGATTATCCAACCAAAGAATCTATTCCGAGGGATAGAATCAAATCCTCAACCATAAACCTCGACTTTGGATTTTCTTCAACACCGGATTAGAAAGACCGTCGGTGAGAATAATTTTGAGTCTTGAGTCTTGAGTCTTGAGTCTTGAGTCTTGAGATAACAAAGTCTTGAGACTATAAATTCTTGAGACTTTAACTATCGATATCCGTACTTAGACGATAGAAATGTTTTGTCGCTTCAAAATATTCTCGAAAGATTTCTCCAACAATCTCCCCATTTTTGATGGTGACAAAACTTTCTTGAAGATTTGAACAACTTTGACCTGCAAAACATTTCTCAAGCAATATGGCTAACTCATAAAGATTAATAAACAACCAGACTCGCATCCACAGCAAATTGGTTAGTCTTTCATGAGTAATACCATGTAACAATACTTGATATAAATGCAACCAAATCAAGCATCAAAATCCACAACCAATTCAGTCTAACACTCAAGTTCAAGTTCTCAAGTCATACTAAAAATAAACATAAACACAAAAGTCACTTCAAATAAAGTTTTAAAATAATGTTTGTTCAAATTGGTTCTCCCCCTTTTTGTCATCATTAAAAGAGGGTGAGAAAGGAGTCATGTCTGCTGGGAATGCGCACGATCTGGAAATCCCCAATTGACTGGACTACTCCTTCGAGCTTCTTCAGATCTTCTCGCAGATGAGCTACCTCTTCTCTCTTCGCATTGGCTTGAAGTTGCAGAGTGAGGTCTTTGTATTTATCTTCTAGAGAGACTGAAGATGCTTGTCCAAAGATGTTTCAAAGCTTGGATTTCACAAAGAATATATATCAGTTACGCATTTCCGTAAGAATATTCATGATACTACGAAGATCTCGTAATCATCCGTCTGTACCGGCATTAGCTTTCTCAGATGGTGTGTGTGCAGACGATGGCGCTTCTGAACGGTCTGGCAGATTTGGAATCGTCGTATCATCTTCTTCAGGCAATTGAGAGACCTGAACGTCTTCTGGGTCTTCTGGAGATTGTCTTAGATCTTCAGCAAAGATGAGGTGGAGACCTCTCTTGCTCGCTAACTCCCCCGTCTCTAGGACATCGAAAGGGAAGAGTGATGATCATGCTCTTGATTTCCCTTCTCTCATTTATCAGCCAGACTTTCTTTTTCTTCTTCCTCAACTTCTTTCTCCTTCTCTCTCTCGTTCTTCTTCTTCTCTCGCTCCGCTGAAGTTCTGTCGGATAAGACACGAACGTCTTGTTCTTGTCGTGCTGGAATAGTGGGATCTTCATCATCTTCATCCTCATCCTCATCCTCCGAATAAGAGTTCTTTTCCTCTTTTTCGAAGAAGCACCAATGGCCTTCTTTCCTTTCCCTTTTGAAGCGAGTGATCGACCGGAGATTTCACTTTGAATTTCTCCATTGCCTTAGAGAGTTCTTGCGGACGCATCTTCATTAACATTTTCAGCCCTACCACCATTTTATCACACGGTCGAACACAAAAAGTATGTGGCAGTTCAATATTCGGATGTCCAAGATCTTGGTCACTGCACAGATAAGGCAATTGTCCTTTGTCTTTTGACACCGCTCTGTACATATGGAAAAGAATAGTGTGCGGGAGAGAGAACTTCCGTCCCGAGTTGATCGCATACATCAACTTTGCTTCGAAAAAGAGACACGAAGTCTTTGAAGTAGACTTAGGTCCGAGACAATTGATCACAATCTTGTGAAGCACAATGTTGATGGCATTCATCCTGAATAGATAATTTTCTTATCTACATCCCTATCTTTGACAAGATCCGAGTAGTTCGAGCAGGTGAGACTTTGATTGGGAGATAGCGTCCCGTTCAACTCCAACTATGTCCGCCAACATATTCACATCTACCACATAGACTTTGTCTCGAACACTTTGAATGAAATTCTATTCGCATCCAAAAAGCTAAGATTTGAATAGAAATAAGCGGTCGATGATCATACCCGTCTCAGAGTCGAGCAAAAAGTCTCAAGTTGAAGCAAATTCAACTTCTCTCTTAGGTTCAAGTTGATGGAATCCGGAAGTCAAAATCGACACTTCTAGGGTTGATTACCCCTCTTTTCAACGATCGTAATACACTTTTTCCCGATCCTTGGATTTAAACAAATCCATCCGATTTCCTTTCACCTTTGCCGCCACACCCATTTTAGGTTTAAATTCAAGGAACATTTTGTCATCATCGTTCCCGTCAATCGATTTTGTCCTGGCATACGAGGATCTCTTGGAATGTTCGCAAGTGCTTCTTCTGCTTTTCCTTTCGGGCAATTCCCCATTCCTCCATTTTCTTGAAAAAGATACTCATTCCCATAATTTTTGTCCTTAAGGAAGTCATCTATATAGTTCAATGGAGTACTGTGCTTTTCAATGCACGATAAAGAGTATACAAAAAGGAGGGCTTTTGAACTCTTACTGGGTCGGCATCCTCGATTATCTCTTCTTCCAGATTGTGACTTGCACTTTGTGGGGCAGGAGATGCTGAATGACGTGGAGGAGAGCGAATCGGACTCGTCGCCGACTTGGTAAGTCTTCTTCCTCGGAGATCGAAATGTGTCGGTCCCTTCTTCATTCTTTGTGGTCCCCATTTGCGATTCTTGATGATTTCCTCGAAGACGACATCTTTCTTTGTCTATTGGAGGATTCCTTCACTTGCTTTCCCAAGAAAATGACCACTTTCTCGACGATGAACAAAGAGTAGAAACAGATCGAGAGTAGAGTGCTTTTAGGGTTTTGAAAATTGGGGAAAGAAAAAAACTGTATATATATAACTCGTTTTGAAAAAGGAAGTTCAATCGGTGCAAGGAAAGTGAACGATTACTTCTTTTCAAAATCGATAACTGCCAAAATTATTAAGCAAAAGATCGTACCTTTTCGAGTTAATTATAACTAAATGATAATTAGTACCTTTTAGATGAAATACAACTTACAGTCTTTAGCCATGAATGTCTGAGTCTCAGGACTTAGAGTCTAAGAGATCAGAGTCTTAGAGTTGGTGAGTCTCTAGACTTTAACTTCTTCAAGCTTCAAAATGTTGAGTCTCGAGCGGATAAAGTCAAACGATTCTTCTCAAAGGCTTTGTGAATATGTCCGCTAGTTGACTTTTTGAATCAACAAATTGAATCGAGATTTCTCCATTTTGAATGTGATCTCTAATAAAGTGATGTCGAATCTCAATATGCTTTGCTTTTGAATGAAGGATTGGATTTTTGGTGAGATTTATCGCACTTGTGTTGTCACATCTGATTTCGTGCATGAGTCTTCAATGCCAAAGTCTTGTAGCTGTTGTTTTATCCATAGAATTTGCGAACGTGAGCTTCCAAGAGCTACATACTCGCTTCGTCGTTGAAAGAGCTACGGTGCTTTGCTTCCTCGAAAACCAAGACACCGTTCGTTTCCAAGTAGTTGACAAGTTCCGGAAGTGCTCTTTCTATCGACTCTGCAACCGGCCGATTCTGCATCCGAGTATCCTAAAAGATTAAAGTCTCCCCTCTTTGGGTACCAAAGACCGATGCTTGAAGATGAAGCAACGTATTTGATAATTCGTTTCACGGCAATGAGATGTGATTCTCTAGATCTGATTGAAACCTAGCACGATACAAACACTAAACAAAATATCAGGTCTAGAAGCATTAAGATAAAGAAGTGAACCGATCATGCTCCCGTACACTTTTGATCTACTTTCTTCCCTTCTTCATCATTGTCTATCTTCGAGAACATGACATTGGTATGTCGATCTTTTGCATTTTTCCAATCCAAACCTTTTGACAAGATCATTCGCATATTTTTCTTGATGGATGAAAGTTCCTTCCTTCATTTGTTTCACTTGGAGTCCAAGAAAGAATGTTAACTCTCCCATCATACTCATTTCAAATTCATCCCGCATAGACTTAGAAAATTTCTTGCAAAGACTTTCATTAGAGGATCCAAAAATAATGTCATCAACATATATTTGAACAAGTAAAAGTTTTTGTTTTCCTTTTTGATAAACAAAGTAGTATCTACTTTACCTTTGACAAAACCATTTTGTAATAAAAACTTACTTAGTCCGTCGTACCAAGCTCGAGGTGCTTGCTTTAGACCATACAGAGCCTTTTCCGGTCCAAGACCGAGTCCGGCTTCTTTGGGTCTTCAAATCCAGGCGGTTGTTCCACATAAACTTCCTCATGGATAAATCCATTTAGGAAAGCACTTTTGACGTCCATTTGGAATAACCTGAAATTTTTGTAACAAGCAAACGCAAGTAATAGACGAATAGCTTCTAACCTTGCAACGGGTGCGTAAGTCTCGTCATAGTCTATTCCTTCTTCTTGCGTATACCCTTTGGCCACGAGTCTCGCTTTGTTTCGTACGACTTTTCCTTTTTCGTTCATTTTGTTCCCGAATACCCATTTGGTTCCAATAATGCTTTTACCTTTTGGTTTAGATGTCAATTCCCGACATCATTGATTTTGAACTGTCTTAGCTCTTCTTGCATAGCTTCGATCCAAATTTCATCGATAAAGCTTCTTCTATGCTTTTTGGTTCAATTTCGAGATGAGAGCCACAAAGACTAGATTCTTCATGCCTTTTTGATCTCAGTGCGGATTCCTTCATTAAGTTCGCCAATAATAAGATCTTTGGGATGACTGGATTTGTGCTTCCAGTTACTGGTTGATGATCTCTTTCTTTATTTGATTCTCCATGAGCGTCTTGATGATGGACTTCCAGAATCCGAGATGCTTCTTGAGATGTAGACATTTGAAGATCTAGAGCGGATTCGCCTCTTCGTACCGAGTCCGGCCGGATTCATCTTGCACCGAGTCTTGGAATTTGACATTCATTGATTCTTCCACAGACCGGCTTTTTTTGTTGTAGACTCGTAGGCTTTGCTTGATGTAGAATATCCAAGGAAGATGCCTTCATCTGATCTTTCTTCAAACTTACCAACTCGAACATTTGCATTTTTCAAAATAAAGTATTTGCAACCGAACACATGAAAGTATGAAACAATAGGCTTCTTACCTTTGAACAATTCATAGGGGGTTTTGTCAAGAATAGGTCTTAGAAAGACTCTATTTATAATATAGCAAGCGTTGAAACAACTTCAGCCCAAAATCGTGAAGAAATTTTACTTTCAATTAAAAGTGTTCTAGCCATTTCTTGAAGAGATCTATTCTTTCTTTCCACAACTCCATTTTGCTCGAGTATACGGAGAGGAAAACATGTGATTAACACCAGATTTATCACAAAATCTCGTAAAATTTTGATTTTCAAATTCACTTCCATGATCTGTTCTTATACTAGAAATAGCACATCATTTTTCATTTTGAACCTTTTAGCAAACTTTTCAAAGTACGAAAAGGTTTCGATTTATTTGCAAGAAAATATACCTGTGTAAAACGAGAGTAATCATCTACAATTACTAGACAATATTTCTTACCTCCAATGCTCGGGTTCTTGTTGGTCCGAAGAGATCCATATGAAGCAATTGTATTACATGATTAGTAGATACATAATTTATTTGCTTAAATGAATTTCTTACTCGTTTCCTTAATGCATGGAGTGCATAAGTCGACTTTTGGTATGGCGCTTTAGGTAGACCTCGAACAAGCTGTTTTGAAGAGATTTTGGCTAATTGCTTCTTGTTGATATGGCCAAGTTTTCTGTGCCATAGAATTGCTTCATCTTGAATTGAGATTAAGCATTGTTCTTCATTTGGCTTTACATCAAGGAGGTAGATGTTTCCATGCCTTCGACCCATGAAAGACCGAGTCGAATCTTTGCTAATTCCAGAACATATGCCTTCTTGAAAGAAGATCTTGTAACCAGATATCACACAATTGGCTAATGCTGAGTAGATTGTAGTTGAGTCCTTCCACTAGAGAGACATTGCTTATTGTGAGATTTCCAATTTTCGCAATTCCGAATCCCACAATACTTCCTTTGCTATTTCCTCCGAATGAAATTTTTCCACCATTTACTTTAATAAGCTTTATGAAACATTTTGAGTCTCCTGTCATGTGTCTTGAGCATCCGCCGTCAAGATACCACTTTACCTTCTTTTTTGACAGAGACCTCAAATTCACCTGTCTCGAGTCCGATCCAGTCCGAGTCCGATTGTGCCATTAGACACAAAGTTGGCATATTCCTCATCACTCTCTTCACACTCGTATCGCTCCAGTTTCGGCTTTAAGAGCTTTTCAAATTTCTCAGCTTTTCCTCTTTTCTTTTTCGAAGAGGACAGCTTGGGTCCGATGTGTCCCTTCTTTTTACATTCGAAGCAAACTACTTCTTTGTTTGGTTCCTCATCATCAACGCACTTGGTCTCTGCTGTCTCGAGAACTTTGTTTCTTTGGGATGAACCTTCTGCCTTTTCTATTCAGTTTTCGAATCTTCTTATCATGAGGGCGAGCTCCTCATCATCCATATCATCTTCGAATATGCATCATCGAATCATCATTTGATTTTAGTGCAATAGATTTCTTACCTCTTGGATCTTCGTCTTCATTAATTCGTTCCACTTCGTAAGACCGAAGAGTTCCAATCGCCCGTCTACGAGATAATGGCATGATTCTTTGCGTCTCTCTTATTGAAGTCTTTATATGATTCCAATCCTTGAGAGTCCACGTAGAAGCTTGTTCACCTTCATGGGATCAGAAATTTTTTGTCCTTGGTTCTCAAGACCATTGACAATATCTAAAACGACTAAACATGTCGCTTATTGATTCTCCTGGTTTCATTTTGAAGGATTCATATTGACCAAGAAGAATGTTAATTCTGGTCTCCTTCACTCGACCGTCCCTTCATAAGTGATATGTAACCTGTCCCGAGACTTCTTTTGCTGTGACACAAGAAGATATTCTATTATATTCAGTTGGTGACAAAGCACAATATAAAGAATAAATTGCTTTAGCATCGAGTGCTTGTCTCTTGTTTATTTCTTCTTGAGACATTCCGCTTGTTTCAACGGTTTCTTTTCCTCTTTCAGTGATTGATGCAGCAGCAGGAGTGATTCCTTTTTCCACTACGTCCCATTCCGTAGGATCCTTTGATCGTAGGGAAAGCTTTCATCTTGTTCTTCCGGATGTTGTAATCCTTTCCATCGAAGTAGGGAGGTCTGGTATTGCTTTGCCCTCCATCAGCCCCTGCTAGCATACTAGCCATGGATCTTTTACTCAAGTAAAACACTTCAAACAAAGTAAGAACACGGGCTCGATACCAATTGAAATAGCTAGTACGAGTACTTAGAGGGGGTGAATAGGTAAAAAATTTCTCGAAGCTTGCACAATATTTAAACAATTAAAGAATTTGCAACAGTTAAAAATTCAATCGCAAGACCGAGTAAGGGAAAGAGAGAATTGAACACTCGCTTTATAGTGGTTCGGCTTGATTCAAGCCTACGTCCACTCTTTCGCACCGACAGCCGATTGGCTGGATTCCACTATGATCAAAGAGTTGTTACAAAGTGTTGATCTTTCTTGATTTCTAGGTGTAGATGATCTACCACACTCGCTCAAGGCGTTACCAAGTATAAACACTCTCTGTGTACAATTTCGCTCGCTCGACTAACAATCAAGGATCTTCGGACTGAATTTTTCTATCGATCACCCGCTTAAAACAACTAGAACATCTTCCTTTATACTCCTTCATGCCATCATAGCCGTTGGCACTTACCAAAGGAATTCCTCCAATCTACCCGTTGGACGGAATCAATCAAGAAGATCATCCGAGCTATTTAAGGAATTCGATGATAGCCCATCAATCTGTTCGCCCATACAATCGGGATCTCGGTTTCAAGAATAGAATAATCCAAGATTATTTCGTCGACCATCGGATCTTCAATTGATCTTAGATAAGAATTAAAGAATCCGAAATGATTATCCAACCAAAGAATCTATTCCAGAGGATAGAATCAAATCCTCAACCATAAACCTCGACTTTGGATTTTCTTCAACACTGGATTAGAAAGACTGTCAGTGAGAATAATTTTGAGTCTTGAGTCTTGAGATAACAAAGTCTTGAGACTATAAATTCTTGAGACTTTAACTATCGATATCCAGACTTAGATTGATAGAAATGTTTTGTCAGCTTCAAAATATTCTGGAAAGATTTCTCCAACACTAAGTGTGATCTAGATAAAAGGGAGATAGGAGAGAAAGACCTAAGTAAAGAGGCTTGATTAGAATAGAAAAGTAAAGTGGTTTCGATCAAAACCAAATCTGTAGATTAGGTAAGTGTTAATAATTTGAATAATCTTTCAAGTGTACCGAATAAATATGTAATGTATAGGTGATCTTGGATTTGAACGTTTTGTTTACATTGGATAAGTGATTTTCTTACGGAGCATTCGTTGTTAATACTCCTTTGATTTTGAAGAAATGTAACATGCTAATAACACTTTCGCTACATTCAAATTTTAATTAAGTGAAATGAAATTACTGTGCATTCACCTACCCTGCATATGCAGAGCTCATATGCCTTTTTCTAACACGTTCTTTCGTGCACAGCATGCTCTTAAACAGTCAACTTCTGATTAAAAAGAAATTATTAGTGTCGATTTGCAGATCAAAAACAGCAAGGACGATGCAAAGTCGGTACTTACGCGTGATTGACTCGGTGGTCCCTCGTGAATCTTTTGATTTTTAAAAATTATTTTGGTCCTATGACCGATTAAGCCATATCCTCACGACTGTCCATATATGTTGCACTCACGTTTCATAACGAAGACAACATGATGAAGCCTGTCCCTAGTGAAAAAGCACGACCAGTTAGGTGATTGATCTCGATCACTCTTTTGTTGCATCTTTCTCTGCAGGTGTCTTCTTTATAAGGCTCCTTTCTGGGTTCATTTCCGCCTATAAATTCCTTCCAATCATAGCAGCGATTTCAGATCGAGAGACAGAGATGGCGAAGCCAGGTTTAACGGCAATGGTGGTGGCAGCTCTTGCTCTGGTGGTGGCAATGGTGGCGACACTTGCCCATGCCGAGGCGGATGACCCCAAGAAGGTGGACGCCTGGTTCAATGGGCTTAGCCATGCCGATCGCAAGACCACACGCCTCCACTTCTACTTCCACGACACGCTCTCTGGCAGGAACCCCACGGCAGTGCGCGTTGCCGAGGCCACGATGACCGAGAAGTCCCCGACGCTTTTTGGGGTGGTCAACATGATCGACGACCCACTGACCGAGGGGCCTGAGCCGGAGTCCCCCCTCGTTGGCCGGGCACAGGGGTTCTATGGCTCAGTTGGGCTCGAGTCGATGGCCCTGCACATGAACATGAACCTCGTATTCACGACCCCGGAGTACAACGGCAGCACCCTGAGCATATTGGGCCACAACCCGGCACTCGAGACCTATCGGCCGGTGGGACCGGCGTTTTCCGGCTGGCAAGTGGGGTCGTGACGGCGAAGACGTACTTTCTCAACCTCACCACCGGCGATGCTGTAGTTGAATATAAGGTCATAGCTTTGCATTACTAGATATATCGTGGCTTGTGTTGTAGTCAAGTCCAAAGGTTATGGAGGAAATTACATCGTTCTAGTTGTGTGCGGATGCTCTGTCGTTTCCAATTTGGTTATGCTCTACGTGCTTCGTGATTTTTCATTGATTTTGGTGGTCTGGAATCTTCCTGTGTGGGCTCTAGATGAACTATAAATTGGACTCGGTTTATCACTGAGTAGGTAATGTTACAATGTTCGCCGCCATGTGAGATCAAGCTTGCTGAAAATGTCAATGATTTTACCCACCTAATAATTATGAAAGTTGATGTAGTCGACGTTAATTTTTTTATTATATTTTGGAGTTCCCATTTTAAAGTTACTGAAACCTAAGATTATGTCTTGATTTGGTTTCAATTTGAAAACTGTCACGCGGCAAGCTCAGTCAACCACCACCTAACAATAATATTCAGGGCTGTACGTCTTGTTCAACTTAATAATTGGAATTGGTGTGTTTGAACAAGCTTTTACAATATATTAGGCAATGCATGAAAACTTAAGTAAAATTATATTACTGAATTATATTTGGCTTTACACATCTTGGTCTAGTAAAGATGTGGTAGGAGGGCTTACTATAAGCATAGCGTTTAGTAGTGACCAGTGATAGATGGGTTCATTAGACATGCCTATATAGAAATGGCTAAGGTCTTCTCTCCATTTTCTAATGTACATAGTTATTGTTCTATCCATCAAGAGTCGTCAAGGTAAAATGGAGATTGGAGACAACGACTTAAGTAAAGAAGTTCGACGATTCTGCATATTGTTCATTTGATTAATTAGGGGTCAATTTTTTGGAAATCTATGTAATGTATAGTGATCTTGAGTTGAATGTTTTATTTATATTGGCTTGACTTGCTTACGGAGCGCTCTTCATTAATATATGTAATTAGGAGTGACGATAAATTTGGATTTGAGTGAAAATGAAAGGACCATCATCAATGTTTCTCTCTAATGATTGTTATACTTATCGTTCGGCATTTGAGTTGTGAGCAAAAAGTGAATACTAATTATGTCATTTTAGGAAAAAAAATGTCGAATCTCGAGTAGAGTACATATGTCCTAAATTAAAAGCCTAAAATAATTATGGCTAAAAGAATTAGAAAAAGAAAAACTAAAGGAGAAAAATCGCGTCAAAAGGGAAGGTAGTTATTGACATTTTGGCATTTCCATGATAACGGCATCCAAGGCTTCGGAAGGGAGAACGCAGTTTAGCGGGCGCCTCTTCATGGGGTGGGGTGGGGCCCGGTGCGACGGCGGGTGCATTCCGGCTCATACGCTGAGTCTGGAAGCCGTTGCGATCTTGCAACTCCTGTTAAAAAAATAAAAATCCGACGGTTCCCCCAACCTCGTACGGAGGAAGTCAACATGCTGACGTGGAAGCTTCTTGACCCATGACGTGGGCCCCACCAGAAGAGACGTGAACTGGCAACAAGTCCCAATATCGACTGGTCTCGTGGTAGTGCCTGCATTTTCCATAATCCATCTTAGCTAGTCATTTATTTGTTGGGGCTTGACAATTTGGCATATCTATTTACCAACTTATATTGTTTTATCATCTATGGATGTCACTTATTTTGTTTAATGGTGAAATATTAACTATTTGCTACTATCATGAGTATTTACACCTTCCAAAATTAAGAGGAATTGCACAATTTAGTTGTCCAAGGAATGACCGTTGCTAGCGATATGCTAGTTCTTCTAACTAGATTATTTTGTTGCTTGTGGTTATCAATATTTCAATATTTGATTTGGTCTAGAATTATACGTTTTCTAATTTTGTTTTTCCCCCTTCATATTTAAGGAATCTTACTTGGTGGGAGTACGATATGAGGAAATCCCACCAAGTAAAACTTTCCAATTTCAAACTTTTCAAGAAAGTCAGTTAATTTCTTGAAATTAAGTGCGGTGGAGAAGCTACATTTGTTTTTAAAGACTAATGGTTTGTTAGCTCATCATTTTCCTTATAAAAAGGATTGATAGATATATATATATATATATATATATATATATATATAATATTGGAAGATATCGTTTGCTAGAGTATTAATAGAAATATTGACGAAATATGACATGTCGCAAGGCCATCTGAGCTTTTGACAAATGGATTGCGTTGAGTTCACTTGATGGTACTTCTTTTCTTCTTCTTCTTCTTCTTTTTGGTCTAAAAACGTAGAATTTTCATTACTAAACCGAAGATGTTGAATTACAAAAAAGTTCGAGATCCAAACATATATTAACCAAAGGGGATGCGGGGGATGTATAACCCAATCCGTTGGAAGAGAGCCGGCACGATGGGCTTTAGCAATCCAGTCGGCCGCTTGATTAAATTCTCTTGACTCAAATCGGATGAAAACTCCTTTTAACTGGCTTAGAAGATTAGTGCAATCTTTAATGATGGACCTAAGGGCCCATGGCGTTTCATCCCAGCTCATAATGCATCTAATAGTCAATAAACTATCTGTTGATAAGAGGACTTACAGATCAGAGGAAAGTACAGCTGCTCTTTAGGGGTTCCTTCGTGCGTTTCTTTCTTCCTGCTGTTTAACTCACCAAAGTGCAGCCCGCACAACTAGGGCTTCTGCGATTGATGCTGAGGGAGCAAAAATTCGCTGCACGAACCCACCTGTGAGCACCCCATCTCTGGTTTTGCAAAGGACAGCAGTTGAACCCTCCATAGTTGAGCTATTCCAGGCCGCATCCACGCTCAGTTTGAAGCCGATCTGGGTTGGAGAGGGCTCCTTCAGCTGTTCACCAGATTCTGCAGGTTCTTTTGCTTTATTCCGGGTGAGTTTGCTATCTCCATACTTTACAACTAGCTGAGTCGTGTAAATTACTTCCTCAATCATTAAGCTCGAGTTTGGTTTTTTTGGCTTGAAAGATGAGGTTGTTCCGCGCCTGCCAGATTCTCCAAACCAGATCCGCAAATATGGCCTTTGCTTCTTGGGTATCTCGCGCGGTAAGGTTCTCCCACACCCATTTGTCCATTCGATTACATATGTGAGGTGATAGATCTACTTTTATCCTCTGATCCGCCCATATTTGGTTTGTCTAGGGACACCAAAATGAATATGTGTTCTGTTGTTTCGGGCACTTGGCCGCATAATGGGCATTCAAGTTCAGGTAGCATTTTCCTCTTGTATAAATTTTCCTTTGTAGGCAAAGCGTTGTTGCTCGCACTCCAAATTAAGAATTTGACTTTGGAGTAGGTCTTTAGCTTCCAAATCTCAGTCCAAAGTTTTTTTGGTGGCTAGTAAGATGTAGATGGCTGGTTTGTCGTTTGGGTTTTGTCTGGGTTGCGAAACTTGTTATATCCACTTTTTACTATGTACGAGCCTGAGTTGTCAGCTGTCCAAATAAGCTTGTCTAGCCTGGGTGAGTGGCTTAGCAGAGTTGCTAATATTTCTTTGACAATTCTCTCTTCCAAAAACTTTTGTAGTAAAGGAACGTTCCATCCTCTTTCATTATGATCCATTACTTCAGCTACCAAGTGGGGTTCATTTTGGTTTGCCAGACCTCCAATTTTGCCTGAAAGTAGTCATCTATCCTTTCTAATTTTGATCTTGTTACCATCACCCACCTCCCATTTAATCTCTGGCTCAATTGTATCTCTCCCTAGTAGTAAGCTTTGCCAGTGGTCATTGTCCAAAACTCCCCTCTGGGAAAGTAGATCCCTTTGAACAGTCTGCTCCATATAGCATTAGGGTCTTGAGTGAGCCTCCAAACTTGTTTCCCCAGCATGGCCTTGTTAAAGTCGATTAGGTCTCGAAACCCAAGCCCCCCCCAAGTCTTTTCTCTTTTTTAGAGTGTCCCATTTTTTTCTAAAGTACCCCCTTTCTAGCAGCATTTTTCTTCCACCAGAACGAAGAAACTTTCTTTTCAATAGCTCGACAAATCGATATGGGGAGTTTGAAAATAGACATGACAAACTAAGGTAATGCTTGTACTACCGTTTTGATCATAATCTCTTTGCCTGCCTTCGACATTAGCTTCTCTTTCCATCCTTCCAATTTACTATCAATTTTTGCAAGAACTCAGGAAAACATTTCCTTCTTTGTTTGTCCCCAGTCCGAAGGAACACCCAGATATTTCCCTGTTTTCTCCATGATTGGCACTCTCAATTCTGCTGCTATATTCTGTTTTAGGCCTTGGGGACAGTTTTTCCCAAAGTAAATACTTGACTTGTTGAGATTGATGGCTTGTCCAGATGCAAAACAATAGCAACATATTTGCTAAATTTTGAGCCTCAATGATAGTGCCATTTAGGAAAGAAAATAACATCATTCGCGAATAAGAGATGTGATAGTGCAGGGCAGTATTGATTTAGTTTAATGCTCTTTAAGCTGCTGTCTTGTAAAGCTTTTAGTATAAAGGAGGATAGAATGTTGGCCATAATAATGAAAAGATAGGGAGATAGGGGGTCTCCTTGTTTGATCCCTCTAGTCGGCTTGAAGTAATTACCTGGCTCCCCATTAATTTTGATGCTAAAAGATACTGAGGATATACATTGTTTGACCAAAGACACCTATTTGTCACAGAAACCCATTTGTAGCATGCAATTACATAGAAAATCCTATTCTACCATGTTATAAGCTTTTTGCATATCAAGTTTGAGAACTGCTTGGAATTTTTGCTTACTTTTCCTTACTCTTAGCTGATGTAGGACCTCATGAACTATAAAAATATTATCTTGTATTTGACGCTCCCCCACAAATGCACTTTGTTAAGGAGATATAAGTTTCTTCTCCTGTACAGAGGGGAAAACAAAGATATAGTACCCAGGATAGATCATTTCACATTTTACCAAATCAGTCTTCCATGCTTTCTTCATAGTGCTGGAAAAGGCTTGAAAGTTGACATTTGGCTTTGAGAAAAGTTTACCATATAGAATAAGTTCACGTTCTCATCTTTCTAGTTCAGGCATTTCATCGACCAGTTTGGTTACATCTTCCTCTAACCACAAATCACCCATACTCTTGCAAAGTGCCATTACTCTAAGCTAATTATCCTGTGTGCTCTCCATCCTATGGCTGAAAGGATGAAAGAAAATCCCAAGAAGATGTAGTTGTCAAGCGGGAATACTGGTAAGATTCTAGGTGTGTTTGTTTCACGGAAACGTAATGTTTTTGGAAAATGTTTTTCAAGAAACCATTTTTCAGGAAAATGGTTAGTTTTCCTTTGTTTGGTGATACGTGACTAAAAGTGTTTTCTAATGTTTGGATCGCATTTGAAAAATGATCTAACAATTGACAATAGTGTGCATCTTACTTCCAAATTAATTTATTGAGTCCATGTTACTTTATAAACGGATTTTTCTCGATCAGATTAGTAAATCTAGAATTTGAACCTGTAAAATGAAAAGGAAACCTAAATTCACACGTATTTTTTTTTTCCTGAAAATGGACATGATTTGAGTTCTTTTATATATAACATTACATTAATTTGTATTTTTTTTCGTGATATTAAGTAGGAAGTAAAAGAAGCAAAAAGAAAGGAAAAAGGGAGAAAGGAGGAAAACATCACCATCTGTCCATATAATCGGCACTAGCAAGCTAAAATCTCTTTCTTTCTTTTTCTTATTATAGATTTGAATGTTTCAAAAGGTTGTCCTTCTCTTTAAATAAGAGGCAAGAAATTTGGGAAATAAATAAAAGAAATACATCTAAAAAGAAAATAAAAAATCTTAGAAGAAACATTCCTTTTCCAGTAGAGACATAAATCGATCCCCCAAATTCGAAGCCCTCACTCACTCACAACCATCCAAAAATCAAATCCATTTTCCGCTCAAAATTACCAAAAAAACCCACCAAATAAAAAATTAAAAAAATGGTGTTGACGCCTAAAATTATTTGTTTTAATTAGGTTTTCTTTTATTTTATCTTTTTAGAAAAGCGAAGAAAAAAAAAAAAAAAGCGGAAGAAAAACAAAAAAGAGAAGTAGCCCTCGAATGGGCCCTTATGGTCCATTTCCCCTTTCAGCCCGGCCCCACCAGTCGTCTCCTTCCTCGCGCCTTTGCAACACACGCGCAGAGGACGCGACGCCGGAGAGGCAGGCGGACGGCGACCCACGTGGGAGGGGCAGCTGGCGTCGGATGGGACGCCGGTTCGGCCGACGGAGGCTGCTTGGCGCACGGGGACCAGCGGTCGAAGCTCCATCGACCGCTGCCCTCGCCTATAAATAGGCCCCCGTTTCCGTCGTTGAGGGGCACGTTGAGAAGGATCGAAGGCCGCAGATCCTCGAAACCTCCCACTGAGAGACTTCAGAACGGGGGGCCGAGGACGAGCACGCCGAGATCCAAGGTCGGCTGGAGAAGCGAGCGCAGAGACGCGCGGAGGAAGGAGAAAGGGAGAGGGATCGAGGTCGCGACCCTTGGACACCCCACTGAGAGACTTCAGGGGGGCCGAGGGCTCGCGGCTTCGGATCTGGGCTTCGCCGGAGTAGAGAGAGAGAGGGACGCCGGAGAGAGGGGTTCGCGTAAGGTCTCGCCGTCGCCGCCATCTTCGCCCGTGTCGCGCCGTTACCAAGCGTGTATCGCGCCGTCCCCATCGCCGCGCCATCCCCTCTCGCATAGCCTGGGCCATCTCCGCTGTCGCCGCCTCCGCCGTCGTCGTCACCGGAGCTCCTCGGCGCCGCGACCCGCAAACCCTAGGGTTTGCGATTTTCCGGTCGCGGCGGATCCGGACCCGGAAAATCGGGTAGGGTTCACGGTCCGTGGGCGGCGGGAGTCGGGTCGGGTGTTCGGGTTGGATCCGGGTAGGGTTTCGCGAATTTGGGGCGGCCGGAAGTCGGGTCGTCGGGTCGGGCGGATGACCCGGTTCCTCTAGGGTTTAGTCGCGCGGCCTAATTTGTGTGGGCCTATTTCGCTTTTGGGCTGCGATTTGCTTATAAAAAAAAAAAAAAAAAAAAAAAAAAAACTAAGTCGGGCCCGCGTGGCCCGTCCGCCTTTAGGTCGACGACGGTCGGACCCAACCCGCGATCCGGCTGGGTCGGGTTTTCATTATTTTATGTAATACTTTAATAAAAAAAGAAAAATAAAAAATAATAATATTATTAAAAAATGTTTTAATTTCCAGAAAATCGAAAAATAATAAAAAAATGATAAAAATATTTTATTTTCCGAAAATAAAAAATCAAAAATATTTCATATTTTCCAAAAAAGCCAAAAATTCAGAAAAAGCCAAAAAGACTTGTATCTTTCCAAAAATACCAAAAACCCCAAAAATCCCTTTTGTGTCCAAAAATTAGAAAATAACTCAAAAATGTTTTTCCTCCCAAAAATGTATGGAAAATCTCTCAAACATCCAAAAAGCCTTAGGGTTTAAACAAGATTAGGTACCGAAAGGGCATTAGTGATTAACTAGTGTAATCAAGTCCCCGATCCTAATTTCTCTCAGTTGCGCAGAGCGAGTATTTCTTCCGATACTTCGCTTGGGTTTCTAATCGACCCACTCCAAATCGATTAGTGGCGACTCCATTTTAAGAATTGATTTATAGGTTAAAAACTCAAACTATTAAAGTCGTGAATTGGTGGACTTGGGAGAGTCCGGGCTTAATAAATTCAGCCGAGCCATTAGCCTCCTTAGGCACTCGTACCCGATAGTGGGCGCCAGAAAAAAAGAGGTCGCGACAAATGGGTTGTACACACACGAACTCCCTCTCTCTCTTTCTCTCTCTAGCTCGACGACATCGATGGCTGACCCGTCCTCCTCACCGCCCCCTCCTCCAATCCCTAGCCTCCTTCTCCCACCATACTTGCCACCGCCTCCGCCTCTACCCCCCAGCTTGGAGTAGCCGCCGCCGCAGCAACCGTGATCCTCTTCTCTTTCCTGAAGCGGCCGGTCCTCCGGGTCACCTCCGAGTACGACAATGACAACTCCGTCTTCCTCCAAAAGGTCTCGTGCAAGCTTCTCAACAGCCTCGCCAAGCTCAAGCTCTCCTTCCGCAATGACCGGAAGGGCGAGGTCACGGAGCCCCGGCTGGACTTCGTCTCCAAGCACCTCTCCCTCCACTACGACGTCGAAAAAGCGAAAGAACCTGGAATCGTGTTGAGCATTGTTGAAGAAGAGCTAGACCTTCAATGATGAAGAAGAAGATCTGGACCTTCAATGGCGAAGAAGGTGCGCATCGTTGAAGAAGAGCCGAAGAAGAAAGATGAGCGAAAGAGCGAAGGGAGAGAGCAACGTACCTCTGAATAATTTGGAGAGGAAAAGTGAAAGGTCAAGGAGAGAAAATGAAAATGGAAAGTGTTTCACCTTCTCAGGCGGGGGAATTCGATTTCCTAAAATAATACATAACATTTGTGTTTGACTGGAAAGTATTTTCTGTTGACCAAATCTTTTCTAGAGAACCAACGGCTGAAAATCCGGAAAACACTTTCTCGTAAAATACTTTCAGTGAAACAAACACACCCTAAATTTAGGAGTGATGGGAGCCCTAGCTAGTTTGAGAGTTTTCTGAGCAAGCAGTATATATAATCTGCGTCAAACTGTTTTTTGTAGGTCTTGTCTGAAAAGAAGGATTTAGCTATTGGGTGCGGAAATCGCCCAAGAAAGGATGCTTAACCAAGTTGCACTCATTTTCTCTGGTGCTGTGTTCGTGAGACAACATCCTAAACCATCGGTGCTTAACCAGGTTGCACTTGATGGTACTTCACTTGTGTAAAAAGTGTGTCGAACGAGGTCTGAGTGGTGGTGACTTTTAGAAATTTAGGTGACTTTTAGAAATTTGAGTGTGGTGGAAAGTAATTGCATTAAAAGAGAAAATCTAAATTGACTAGAAATGTATAGAATTGAATTACATCAAAAAGGAAAAGTATAGAGAAATGTAAACGGGCATAGGGACACCCTCAAGCTCGCGTCCCCGACCCCTGCTCCCTCCCCCAGCTCCGCCGCATCCTTGCCGGCCGCCTCTCCCCCTCGCCCCCTCCCGGAGTCTCCTTCCGCCTCTCCCTCAACCGCACCGACGAGCTCCGGTCGCCGGATCCTGCCGCTTCCCTCCAGTACCTCGGCCTCGCGTCCGGCGACCTCGTCTACTTCTCCCTCGGCCCCGATGCGCTCGCTTCTCCTCGGGTAGGCAATAGCTCCTCGAGCGACGAATCCTCCGCAGGGACGTCGGGTCGGGTCCGGTCTCCCTAGGGCACGCGGAGATGGATTCCGAAGATCTGCACGGGGGGCGGCCTCGGGAGGTTGCAGATTCGGAGATGGTCGATTCGGTGCCTGAAGATGCGCCGGGAGCCGATGCTTCGGGGAGCGCCGGGGATCCAGGTAATTCCGTCTCTGCAATTGTTGATTTTGAGGGCGACGGCGCTGTGGCCGCGGATGACTCGACTGGGGTTCGCAGCAAGTTCTCCGAGCCTTACTTTCTGAGGAGGGTTTAGAGAGAGGAATTGGGTGGGGACGGTGGTGACCATAGGCTTCTGGTTATTGCGGTGCACGCTGTTCTGCTGGAATCCGGTTTCATCGCGGCTGAGCCGGTGACTGGAATGCCTGCCGATCGGTTTCATCTCTCCGATCAATGGCCTTCCACGGCGTTTACGATGACGTTGCAGTACAGTCTGCCTGAGCTTGTGGCTAGGACGCAGGGTCTGCATGTATCTGAGAGTGTTGTACTGAAGTTTGAGAGTTTAGGTCACTTTATAAGTGTCTATGGGCGTCTGGCTAAAGCCAAGTTGGCGTTGCGTAGAGTCTGTTTGAACGAGCGCAGATTTGCTCCTATTATAGACGTGATGAGGGTGAAAGGCGATGACAATGTGGGAGTGAATGAGGATGGTGGATCTTTGAATTTGAGTTCTGAAAAACAAGTTTTTGAGTTTTGGAAGATTATAAAAGATGGTTTGGCATTGCCGCTGTTGATAGACCTAACTGAAAGAGTCGGTTTGCCGCTTCCATCTTGCTTCACATGCCTTCCAACGGAACTGAAGCTCAGGATTTTCGAATTGCTTCCTGGAATTGACCTTGCAAGGGTAGGGTGTGTATCTTCTGAACTACGGTATTTGGCATCCGATAATGATTTGTGGAAGCAGAAGTATGTTGAGGAGTTTGGCTAGTGGATAGAAAGCAGCCGAGAGATCAATTGGAAGCTGATTTTCACATCTGAGGCGAAGAAGAAGAGGAAGTGGGAGAGTAGTTTGTGGTTGTGGCAGATGCCTACTGCTCGTATGCCTTTCTCCGTAAGGTTCAGAGAATTCCGAACCCTTCCGGCGTTCCAGGAGTCATAGGTGGAGATTATGACCGTCTGCCCGGCCTTGGGGTTCCTCCTCCTTTTGGCCCGCCCTTTCGTCGAGTTCAATTCCGGCGGAATATCATTACCAGCTGCAATCTGGGAGGACTTAATGGATGACGTGAGTTGGGTTTTGGACGGATCTTGATCGACTGTCAAGCAATGGCTGCTGAGAAATGGTGGCTTGGAGGCATCTATAATGGCCACTTTGGTGTACAGATCTATAGTTTTAGTAAGATAAATATGTGTTAGCAGTAGAGGTTGTATTTTCGCTGTTGCTTTTTACATTTTTTTTTTAGTGTGCTGGAGGTCTCCCTCTCCACCACGCATCTAGCGCGTGCTTTTCCTTTCAGTCTTGGAGAACTTCTAATGAAGTTGATGAAACCTAACCTGCATACAAAAAGAAGAAGAAATGTAAACGGGCATGGAATTGAAAATTGTAAGGAAAATATAAAATTTAAAGCTCTTACAAAGTGTGTTCCCAATCCACTTCAACTCTTTAGGCTTTTTTATGCTATTGTCGCCTAATTCTTTGAAAAAGTCTCTAACTCTATGTATAATTTCAATTCTATCTGGAATTTATTATTATCTAATTCTTTTGCAAACTTTCACTATAATCCCAAATATGCCCACAGATTCAATAGTCTCCATTGGTTTCTTCAAAATTATTAGTATCAAGACAAGTTAGAGGGTTGTTATTAGAGCGGGCATCTTCATCAATACCCCACCCTCATATAGAACAACAATAGCCTCTTGATATTGGTAATCTTGAAGAAACTAGTGAAGGTTTGAGCACATTTGTGATTAGAATAAAAATTGGGGATCTTTTTTGATAAAAGAAAAAAGTTTGGAGTGTAGTTGGAAATTAAATCTAAAGTTGAGGGAGAAAGGACTGTGCGAGCGTGGATGCACTGTTGCTTCCTATAAGTAATTGTGCAGTTTGGGCCGTCCATTTCATTTTTGTATAGTAGGGAACCGGATGTAAACTTGCTGTGGAAAATCATTAGGGCCTTACACCTGAGATTTCTCGATTGAAAATTCTCTTTTATTTCTTTTCAATTTCTCTTCACTTTCTCTCTATATTAATTGTCGCTCTCCATCATTAAAAGTAGAAGCTCTATTTCCGGATATAGCTCCTGAAGATTTAGAGTTGCAGTTGTCACCGTTTTTCTTGTTAATTTGCATTTGTGTCATCATTTCAGAATAATCTTAATTGCCTTTCCAGTATCCTTAGTTATCGCCCCCACTGTTTCTCGGTTTTCCGAAGCTTCTGAGCACGATTACTACCACATTGCATTGTTAGTGAATAAGAACTGGATCTCTCTCTGTTGTTCCTTCTTGCTCTGTCTCCTTACCTTTTCTGTGTGACGTTCAACAATGGTCACCGGTGAGGAAACTAAATGAGAGTCACTGATATTCATATGGGTAGTCTATGGTAATGTCATTAAGTGCCTGAATTTGCCTTGTCAGTTCTTCGCGTTCTACCTATCTTCTGCAATACTGAGGCATCATCGTCGGAAAGGCCTGTGAACGGAGATGGTTGCCTTGTGGAGGTTGAAGATGGATGGTGGCTGAATAAGAGGCACTTAATCTCATATTTTCTGGGGTAGTTGGTGGCTCTTAAAGTCTTCGAAAATATACGATCTAGTTTCACGCCTTCTCTTTCTCTCTAGCTCTTCCTCTCTCTTATAACCGACTCAACGGAGAGAACGTGAACGTAATTCGGTTCTCAAATCCTCCAAGTATCTAATTACGGAAAAATTTGAGTGACCCGATCAATATTTACTTTGATTTAAGCAACTACAAAATCCGTTTTGAATTTGATAATAATATATACTCACTTGATTTAGCCCATCCAATCGACCAATGTCTAATTTCAAGTTTAATTGTTATATTATGAATACATATCCTAATTTGACTGGACAATTTGCGTTTGCAAATAACACTGATTAATTATTAAAACAGTTTGCAGCGTTTTATGTTTTGCTCAAAATTTTCGCCCTTTAAAAATATATTTAAGAAACTACGTTGAAATAAGCCGTGTTCGAGTAGAGTATGATTGAAAACGCTTTCTCTAGTTTATCCTCTATTATTTTTAAATTCAATAAGGTAAAAGCGAAAGCACTGTAAGTATCGTTCTCTCAATTTCGGCTTTAACCGTTATATAGATTAGAGTGCCCTTTCTCATAAAGATTTTAAATTTAAAAAAAAAAACCTTAATTTCAATCTTTCCATGGGGTGAAAATTTGTGGTTGAACTAATGTGCTTATCTTTCTTTAGATCGGCTCCCACACCTACCGCGCACTTTAGATCGGCTTCCACACCTACCGCCCGCCAAACGAAAAAGAAAAAGAAGGATTGCATCGAGAAGTCTATCGTCATCATTCCCCGATTGCACCAACTAGCTTATGTTAGATAGTGCTAATTGACCCAAGCCAACATATTTGATAGGATTTGAGAAACTTTACTACAAAGTAATTGCAAATATCCCATAATTGGGTCCCATAACGTGAATCACGACACTTCATTGCTGCAAATTCTAATCATAAACGTTGGCGTGAGAGAGTATCCATATTAATATACAATGCCATTGATTGCGATATCACTTTATATTTGCGATAGACAAGACTATTGTATGATATTAGATAATGCATGACAACTCAAGTTCAATTGCATAATCGAATAATAGAAATGTGTTGGGACGGTGTACAATAGACATGACGTCCTAACTGTATACAATGATAGATGGGCTCTGTAGAAGCAATTATACGCAAAATTAAGTGTGATCTAGGTAAAAGGGAGATTGGAGAGAAAGACCTAAGTAAAGAGGCTCGATTAGAATCCAAAAGTAAAGTGGCTCGATTAGAACCAAATCTATAGATTAGGCAAGTGTTAATAATTTGAATAATCTTTCAAGTGTACCGAATAAATATGTAATATATAGGTGATCTTGGGTTTGAACGTTGGATAAGCGATTTTCTTACGGAGCATTCGTCATTAATACTTCTTCGATTTTGAAGAAATGTAACATGCTACTAACACTTTCCCTACATTCAAAAAGAAATGATTAGTGTCGATTTGCAAATCAAAAACCGCAAGGATGATGCAAAGTCGGTAGTTACGTGTGATTGACTCGGTGGTCCCTCGTGAATCTTTTGATTTTTAAAAATTATTTTGGTCCTATGACCGATTAACACCTATCCTCACGTCTGTCCATATATGTTGCACTCGCGTTTCATAACGTAGACAACATGATGAAGCCTGTCCCTAGTGAAAAAGCACGACCGGTTAAGTGATTGATCTCGACCACTTTTGTTGCATCTTTCTCTGGAGGTGTCTTCTTCATAAGGCTCCTTTCTGGGTTCATTTCCGCCTCTAAATTCCTTCCAATAGTATCCATTTTCCCAGCGATTTCAGATCGAGAGACAGAGATGGCGAAGCCAGGTTTACTGGCAATGGTGGTGACAGCTCTTGCTCTGGTGGTGGCAGCTCTTGCTCTGGTGGTGGCCATGGTGGCGAAACACGCCCGTGCCGAGGCGGATGACCCCGGGAAGGTGGACGCCTGGTTCAATGGGCTTAGCCATGCCGATCGCAAGACCACACGCCTCCACTTCTACTTCCACGACACGCTCTCTGGCAGGAACCCCACGGCAGTGCGCGTTGCCGAGGCCACGATGACCGACAAGTCCCCGACGGGTTTCGGGGTGGTCAACATGATCGACGACCCGCTGACCGAGGGCCCTGAGCCAGAGTCCCCCCTTGTTGGCCGGGCACAGGGGATCTATGGCTCAGTTGGGCTCGAGTCGGTGGCCCTGCACATGAACATGAACCTCGTATTCACGACCCCGGAGTACAACGGCAGCACCCTGAGCATATTGGGCCACAACCCGGCACTCGAGACCTATCGGGAGATGCCTATCGTCGGTGGGACCGGCATTTTCCGGCTGGCAAGTGGGGTCGTGACGGCGAAGACGTCCTTTCTCAACCTCACCACCGGCGATGCTGTAGTTGAATACAAGGTCATAGCTTTGCATTACTAGACACTTTGTAGATATATCGTGGCTTGTGTTGTAGTCCAGTCCAAAGGTTATGGAGGAAATTACATCGTTCTTGTTGAGTGCAGATGCTCTGTCGTTTCCAATTTGGTTATGCTCTACGTGCTTCGTGACTTTTCATTGATTTTGGTGGTCTGGAATCTACTTGCGTGGGCTCTAGATGAACTATAAATTGGACTCGGTTTATCACTGAGTAGGTAATGTTACAATGTTCGCTGCCCTGTGAAATCAAGCTTGTTGAAAACGTCAGTGATTTTTCCCACCTAATAATTATAAAATTTGATGCAGTCGACGTGAATTTTTTTATTATATTTTGGAGTTCTCATTTTAAAGTTACTGAAACCTAAGATTATGTCTTGATTTGGTTTTGGATTTGAAAACTGTCATGCGGTAAGTTCAGTCAACCACCAACTAACAATAATATTTAGGACTACACATCTTGTTCAACTTAATAATTGGAATTGGTGCGTTTGAACAGGCTTTTACAATATATTAGGCAATGCGTGAAAACTTAAGTAAAATTATATTACTAAATTACATTTGGCTTTACACATCTTGGTCTAGTAAAGATGTGGTAGGAGGGCTTACTATAAGCATAGCGTTCTAGTAGTGACCAGTGATAGATGGGTTCATTAGACATGCCTATATAGATATGGCTAAGGTCTTCTCTCTATTTTCTAATGTACATACTTTATCGTTCTATCCATCAAGAGCCATCAAGGTAAAAGGGAGATTGGAGATGAAGACTTAAGTAAAGAAGTTTGACTAGAATCAAATTCGTTGAGTCCGCATATTGTTCATTTGATTAATTAGGGGTCGATTTTTTGGGAATCTATGTAATGTATAGTGATCTTGAGTTGAATGTTTTATTTATATTGGATCGACTTGCTTATGGAGTGTTCTTCATTAATAATCCTTCTATTTTGACAAAAACAAATGTAATATGTTAAATATAAATCATCCTCTACATTCAAAATTTCTATTAAATAAAGTGAAATGATATTCCTATACCTTTATATAACCTACACAAGTAGAACTTGTAGAAATAATGTCACGAGTGCTATAACTTTCATATGGCACTCACTTTGGTGCCCATAATATTTCAATCGATAACTTAAAAAAAAAAAAAAAAATCTCACTTGGGTCGTGGTAGTGATTTTCTTTGCTAAAAAGTTCCTATATGGTATTAAAACCTTTATTAGCTAGAACGTGCAGAGACATGCCATGTATATCCGCTAAAAATTGATTTCATTAGTGTCAATTTCCAAATCGCTAACCAAAAAGTCAATGACTTAATAAGATCAGCAAAATAATGGATTCGGTCACTAATTAAAAAACACAACTAGTGAATGATTTCCCCAACATCTGTTGCTTCTGTCGGGAGTTTCCCATCGCCAGCGGGACCAGCATTTTCCGGTTGGTGAGCGGAACAGCGACAACGAAGACGTACTTTCAACCTCACCACCGGCGGTGGGTGGTTGAATATAATGTAATAGCTATGCATTACTAGACACTTTGGGCATTGTTATAGTCCACTTCTTCTTTCATTTGGACCTTCGGTTCTTTGCGGGCCAAAGGCTATGGCGTAATTATATGGTTGCGGCTTGTGTGTGGATGAGGTGATGTCCTTTATTTGGTAATGCTCTCTACGTGTTTTCCATTTTCATTGATTTATGGTGGAGAATGAAATTGGACATTATGGTATCTGTGTGTGAGGCTTTAGGTGATCTAAATTGGACACGGTTTATCACCAGGAGAAATTAGTGTTGAAATTTAATCAAATAGACTCAGAGAAGAAGACACACAAGAGAGTTGTTGCTGTAACTCTCGTCACAATATTCAACAGACATAAGCCTATTAAATAGGCAGAACATCCAAACCACTTTGCAAGAAAATAGGTATAGAACAACAACAACAACGACCCACTGACATACCCCACTAACCAGAACATGTGCAGAAACCAACTCCTGAAAACAAGCTACTTCCTATTGACTAGAACTCCACTATTACATTATTGAGACATGTAAGAACTAAAAGTTAACTACTTCAACAAGTAGGTGATCTGCATGTTTTGCCGTCTTTAAAAATAGAACTTGCTGAATATGTCAATGATATTACCCACCTAATAATTTTGAAATTTTGAAGTAATCGACATGAAAACTAACTTTTTGTTTTGGGAATTTCGTATTATAGGAAAGCCAAAATTACTAGCGGATTTGGTTTTTTCATCGAATAAAATGCGGAGGGGGCACGTGGGAACGTAATTCAAAAACAATTGTGACGATAAGATTTAATAGATTTTGGCCTCTTTGTTCAGTTGGGGAGAGAGAGAGATATCTCCTCTATAGCCACATCTCTCCTCGGCCGCCAACATCCTCCGCCACCTCTCTCTCTCTCTCTCTCATCTTTCTCCCTGGGCAGTCAAGCTTATCGAGCTAGTTCTTGTGCTTGTGGTGATGCTGCTGCTGCTGCTTCATGTGCACAAAGTTGCGGTTTTAGAGTATGCCTAGGATGCCTGTTGAATGGCAGTGCTTTTCTTCGAAATGGGAATAGCTGAAGGTTTATAATATGCTCGATCGCGTCGCTATATGTGCAGATGCTGCATGTTCTCGCTTTCGTTAGCTGCGATTTTGGCAGAAGATTGCCTTTGAGTTGATTTGTAGATAGGACTAGCCCCTAGGCGGCACACTCACGCCGTCCATCTGCGAGCGGGTGGTTAATTATGTCGTCTGCTTCGCGGCGAGAGTCTGGTGTTGTGGTGGGATTTCTGCACCTCATGTTGGTAAACTTTTGCATATTTGCACTGCTGCGAATCTTTGTGCAAAATGGTCTAGCTTACAGCATGTGTTTAGATTCAAGATTGATTCATGTCCACTTCATTAATTGTTGGAACTAAATCTGACTCCGTGTTTTAACTCTTTGTTTTATGCCACGCTTTTGCAACTCTTCGGCGCGGGCTGTCCATGGACCCACATGTTTGGAGACGACGTTCTCAACCTCCGTCGCCGTCAATGGCCGTGGCTTGATGCCGCCAAGTCAGTTCATTCTCCATGTTTTAGTATACCTTTGTGCGTTTTCTATGCTGCTTTGTGCGACTTTCGAGCTGGAAATTTCTTTATTTCAAAAGCTTGGCCATGGCCGGTGTTACAAAAATAATCATGCTGTAACTACAATCAAAACCACAATTCAACATGTAATGGAAAAACAAGAATTTCCTACCATTGTTCGAATTTTCTTGGAACTAGAAAATTGCAAGTGTAATAAAAATTATACTTTATAAAAATTGTCCATTAAATTTGTATTGCATTAAAGTGTTTTAGCAATACCATTTTTCTAAAATAAAAATATTATAAGAAATAAGCTTTAAAGGTTTTTCACATTTTTTATTTTATTTACTAATTTTTATTCTTTAGTTTACTTTTTAAATTTGATTTGAAGTTTTTATTCAAGTAACATATATGTGAAGAGCTTAAAGTGAATTAAATGGGTGAAAGTTGATTAACTTAAATTGAGTTAAATAGTAATGTGTTTCGATATTATGGGTTGAGTCAGGTATAAGTCGAACATGAGTCATCAAATTTACACTAAATAAAAATTGATCAAAATGAGTTAAATGGATTAATATGGGTCCGACCATTTTCGACTCGACCCAAACCCAATCCGATCCACCCATATGATAGTCCTAGACTGAAGTAAGGGTGTTGTGGGCTGGAGATTGAGCCGAGTTAAAAATCAATAGATTCAAATGTTTGGGCCATACTTGAGCCGAGCTCTAAGTTTGACATGAGAAGGGAACCCGGTCTAAAATCCACTTTTGGTAATTAATTTTTTTAAAATAATAATGATAAGGAGGAAAAAAATATCAATAATCATATCCTAAATCTTGTCAAGACAATAACATTTTTACAAAGAAAAAAATGCAGCTTTGCTCTTCATTTCTCATTCAACCCTCGTTTCAAAAGACAGTGCACTTGCTTTATTATCACATCATATAGCATGATGCACACCAAGCGTCGTTGAAGTCAAAGGAATTGAGCCTTCCAATGGAAACAAAATTGAGGACGTTGCAATAGAAGTTGATAGACTCTTTGACGGACCCGTGCCACATCGATATGTGATTCAAGAACTTCAAATGCAGAGGATTCTTAGGGTTATTCTTGCTGATCCTTTCTTTAAACATCTCTCCCTTCCCCCTCTCTGTGACTGCGACAATGCAAATTAAAAAAACTGCAAGAAATCAAAATTCGAAATGCGAAAAAAAGCTTCAATAGCTTAATTTCGTGATGAAATTACAAATGTAAAGAGAGATTGTAAGCTAGAGAGAACATATCAACATTCAGGCCATGGTTGGAGGGTATAAATATGGGCATGGAGATGCAAAACAGAGGAGAGAAAAAGTTCACGTGTGCAATTCAAACACCCATGTGGGAATTAGATATCTCTATTGAGTATGGCAGATCCGATTTCATTTGATAAAATAGAGGAATAGTGACGACATAGCTATTAGTTCTATGCCTATGGCAATGTGAAAGAAGTTTGAAAAATATTAGAAGTGTTATAGTGTTGTTGTTTCTATATTAGATCCTCATTATTAGCCACACCTATTAGAGCTTTGTTATATGATCAGGTGGAATTTGTATAGAACATTTGAGAAATGCTCTATGTTTTATTCAAATGAATATAAGACCTTTATGTCAAGAGATGGTTGCTTTACAGTTTCAACCAATCAAGGTAACATTTCAATTGAAGACATCTTTGAGAACATTTGGTCAATCTTGATGAGTATTGTCGCAACCTATCCCTGGGGAAGTGTAGAGGTACTTGCTTATGAGATGATTCAAATAGTATGTGCAAATGGTGATCTTGAATGGACCATCATTTGCTAACACCACAAGCGACTCTTTGATCACAATAGTGAACTCTCCCAAGTCTGTACCTTAGGTGATATTGGTTTTCTTTATCTATTTGTTCAAAAGGAATCACCACTAGCCATAATCGAGGATTGGCTGGAGCCCTAATCAAGATGTGGAGTGTTGTCTTGATGCTTACGTAACCAAGGATTTCAGGTTTGAGAACTTGATTATACTAGTTCTGCAACTTATGCCCTTTTGGCACCTAAGCTTGATTAAGAGCTAGCCAAAGTGTGAGGCAGCCTATCAAAGAAATTGATGTTCATCTTAACCATTCTAAAACTGAAAGTAATAATCATTGTACAAAGGAGACGCAATCAAGCATAATACAAGAAACTAGCATACTCTCTAAAAAGAAAAAAAAATGGCAAACGGTGGGGTTGTCTCGGTGGAGGGTGGTTTGACAATGGTGGAGCAGGGAAATTAAGAGGAAGTCAAAGCTAGAGAAAAGGAAAAAGAGAGGATCGGCTTTTGCAGGAGTTCGCACGAAGGAGAAGGGAAGGGGAGAGAGAGAGAGAGAGAGGAGGGAACAAAGGCCTTGAAAGTCAAAGAAAATATCCAATTTCATTAATGCTTGGCCCCAAAGTCCACATGCTCATCCCCTTTGGTCCTCCATTACTTTCTTGCACAATAATTCCATAAAAACTCAATTTGGACAGCAAAACAGCCATTTCCCTTCTCCCATCCGAATTTCTTTTCTTTTTCCAAACTATCTGAAATTCGATTTTTCTAAAAAATCCCGGCTTGCCAATAATTTCTTGAAGGATGAGACGACGTTCCTAAAATAAATCGTAACATGACAGAATTTCTAATTTCTGAAATCGGATTCAATTTCGTGGTTAATTTCAATGTGAGGCGATTTTAGCGTGACTTGATCTATCAGGTAGCTAGCTTTTAGAAATTTTTAGCGCAATTGACCCGTGGTCGATTATTTTCGAGTCACATTGTATATTTTCGATTATTTAGCGATTCTCGGTTGTTGTTAAAATCTCGAAATTTCAAATTTGGGCACAGGGTATAAAAATAATAGAAAAATCGGTTTTGTGCAGTTCCACAAGAATTTTGTAATCAAGTGGAATCACCCATACTGTAATCACATGCCTTTATTGAAACGACCTATCTCCGCTCTCTGATTGATTTTGACAGCGTCGTATTGACTATAGGGCGAGTAGTCGATTTCTAGTTGAATTCTCAAGTCTATTGCGTTTAGATTCCTTAATGGCTTCACCCGATAGGCTAGTTAACTTGTGAGTGGCCAATTCAGAGAAAAATGTTATAGGCACGTCGATGAAAATCCCATTTTATCTTCATTGAAAACAGGGTTGAAAATCAGGCCATCTTAGTTTCCAAAAATGATTGGTTGGCTGGTTATTCCATTGTTTTGTGTCTACGTAAATATGCCCCATCAATCATAGGAGAAGAAAAGCTCGTTTCCATTTGACTTGGGGCTTTATTAACATAACAATTTTTGAGCTACTATTAAAATAACGGTTTATTGTGAGTCGCAAGTTCTTAAAGAAGTAGATCCCATAATGATTTTTAATTATTTGTTATTTATTTTTTATAGTCCAAAATAGGCTGTTATTATCATAGTAGATGAAAGATGGTCCTCTGATGTTGGGTCATATGCCATATTTTGGGTTGTCCCAACTACTGCATTTTGACCCCCAAAGAAATCGATAAAAGCAAATGGATTTCTCTTACGTATTCGTCTGGAATTTCAATGTTATTCTGTTTCTGAAGTCAGAAGATTGGGTTTTGCAAATTTTAAAGGTTTGGCTCGTGCACGAATAAGAAAGAATTGAAAACGTCAGACAGGTGTTCCAAAGACAACTTCTTGTTACTTATGCTTCTGGGCATGTAATTAACATATCATGTATGACCTTAGGATATAGAATCTGCCCCATGTTTACTCAGCTCAGCTCTGGCAAAGAACGAGCAACAATTTTGCTGTATTATTTTTTGGACAAAGACAAAAAAATTCAACGAAAAGAAAATACTATGCCGTAAGCCCAGATGATTACCCAAAAGATTAACCGAAAAATGAAACGTTAAATATATTGGCAATTGATTTGGGCTTCGTAATTGCAGTCAGAGCTATTATTTTCAGTCATTCAATTAAATAATGTCCATGTTTCAATCATAGGATTACTTAATATATCATTTTATTACAGCGCGCATGTGCAAATAAGTAGAGTAACAAGAAAGAAAACGGACTATACATACTCCTTTCCGAAAAGAAGCATAGCTCCCATCCCAATTTGTACAATAAAATCAAATGAGGAGGAAGAGGAGGTGGAGGAGGCATTATTACAAAAATTGAGATCCTTAGTAAATCTTCTTTAGATGAAATTGTCATTTTCCTTTTTCATAATATCACTATAAGATGTATGTTGGTGCTAACCAAATTGGACCACTCAGATCGAGCGTGAGCAAATATTATAAATAGCTGTTCGAAGCGGGATTTTTCTAAATTTTAGAGAGTAGATTTACATTGTAAGTTTAAACGATAGACCAATCAACAATTGAATTGTGGACTCACATTAAGCAGCGCAGCCATGTATACTTTGAATTTTTGTTTTTCTTTTTCAATGCCTTCTGAAAAATTAATCATCCCTCCCAATGCCCAAAATACCAATCAAGATCCTCTCTCTATCTCTCTCTCTCCCTCCCTCCCTCTCCCCTCAAAGCCTCTCTCTCTCTCTCTCTCTCTCTCTCTCTCTCTCTCTCTCTCTCTCTCTCTCTCTCTCTCTCTCTCTCTCTCTCTCCACGTTGAATATCTTATCTCTACAATGTGTCAACCTTCAACCTTGGGGAACACATCATTTAATCTTAATCTCGTATCACAACCACAAATTGATGTCAAAGATATTAGATCTACAATTTGACTCATTTGCCATGGTCGCTAGCCTCAACCTTGGAAGGTGGAAGGCCTCAATAAGAGATGATAACCTCACATCGATGGCAGAGGGAGAGAAAAATGCCGTATCGCTGGTGGCGAGGCAGACACAGTGGCCTTGCTGTTCAATTGTAGAGCAATGTGAAAAGAAGAAATGGCCAAAAGAAAAAGAAAAAGGAATAATCACCTAAAATAGATCTCAACCTTTCAAAATTACTGAAACACGATTAGTATTTGCAGACGTGACTAAAACCGTCCCATCCCAATAGAAAATTTGCCCGACTTGATAAAAAATTGAAAGCCCTAACAATTCTTTTCGACGAAATCAAAATAAAAACCCACAAACCATTGGAAAAAAGTGACTACATTTAAAAAAATTCATTAGTTTTATTTCGTCAGACACTTCGCTTTTCTAAAATCTTTACTAAAAGTAAAAGCCCAATTCTTCATTTTACTCCAATTTGAATTGGCTTTTGGCTAGATTGTCTTTTGATCCAATTTGATTATGGGGTTCCGACCGAACTGTACGTGCAAAAAATTTAAATAACCGAGCCAATCAAGGGGTTGGTGGCTGATGGCATGATGACTTGATCCCACGGGCTTTGGTGATCATTTTCACAAAGCCCGGTCTAGAGGCGGTTGCGACGGCAGGGGCGAATTGGTGGCTGGATCTCAATAGTGAGAGAGAGTCGTCAAGGAAAAAAAAAATGTAGGGCTAAAGTTCTTGGTGGGGAACTAATCGGATATGTTGAGGTCCAAAACAAATTAGACATGTCAATATTTGATGAAAGAGATAGCAAATGGGTACATTAGTAGATTTGTGCCCATCTGATCCAGCTTTCAAAATATTTAAGATAGACTTCAATGAATCTGCTTGCACATGTATAGCATAGGATAGTACAAGCCATATCATTGTCTTCATAAGAATCACAAATGACATCAATCCTATATCACAAACGAATACAACAAGTACACACACACATATATATATATATATATATATATATATATATATATATATATATATAGGTCAAGAGTGATTTAGCAAAGTAACACTATTACATGAGCAGTATAAACATACAGTGACAACCTCTAACGGACGTTGCCACAATCTCTGCCTCCACTGGCCGCACTAGCAAATATGGTACCTGCCGTTGTTGCACCAGAAGATCCCACATCAGACACTTGGTTCCCTTCTTCTTGCTACCTCCAAAGCAAGAGCATCCCATTATTATTTTTTTTTTAGTTCACAACTTGTAAGTTGCGACTGTCGCCCAAAAAGCCACTCTAGAATTATATGTTTACTAATATTGTTTTTTTCCCTTCATATTTAAGGAATCCTACTTTGTGGGAGTACGGGATGAGGATGTCCCACCAAGTAAAACTTTTCAATTTCAAAATTTTCAAGAAAGCCGGTTGATTTCTTGAAATCAAGTGTGGTGAAGGAGCCACGTTTGTTTTTTTTTAAGATTAACGGTTTGTTAGCTCATCAATTTCCTAATAAAGAGGATCGATACCTATGTATTATTGGAAAATACCATTTATAGGAGTACCAAAAGAAATATTGACGAAATATGGCGTGTGGTCAGGCAATCTGAACTTTTGATAAATGGACTGCATTGAGATTGCTTGGTGGTACTTTACTTGCATAAAAAGTGTGTGGAACAGGGTCTAGATGGTGGTGAATTTTAGAATTTGAGTGCGGTGGAAAGTAATTGCTTAAAAATAATAATAAATTGGCTAGAAGGTATAGGAAGCTTCAGAGAAATGTAAACGGGCAGGGAATTGAAAATGTAAGGAAAATATAAAATAGAAAGCTCTTACAAAGTGTGTTCCCACGTGTGTTTTCTCTACTTCAAGTCTTGGGTTTTTTCTATGCTATTCTCACCTAATTCTCTAAAAAAGATCTCTAACTTTAGGCATAATTTCAATTCTGTCTTAAACTGAAATATTTTTATCTAAAAAAAAATTAAAATTTTACTATACTCCCAAATATGCTCACAGATTTAAAAAATCTCCACTAATTTCTTCGAAATTATCGGTATCAGAACCAATTAGAGGTTTGTTATTAGAGCAGGCATCTTCATCAATACCCCGCATTCATATAGAACAACAATAGCCTCTTAATATTAGTAATCTTGATTAAACTAGTGAAGGCATGAGCAGATTTGAGACTAGTATAAAAGTTGGGGATTTTTTTATAAGAAAATTTCGGATCTTAATTGGAATTAAATCTAAAGTTGAGGGAGAAAGGACTGCACTAGCATGACCACATTGTTGCTCCCTATGAGTAATTGTGCAATTTGGGTCATCCATTTCATTTTTGTATAATGGGCAACTAGACGTAAATTTGTTGTGGGAAACCATCAAGAGCTCATACTAAGATTTCTTGATGGAAAATTCTCTCTTATTTCTTCCCAATTTCTCCACTTTCTCTCTAGATTAATTGATGCTGAAAATCATCTCCATCATTAGGAGTTGTAGCTTTGTTTCCGAATATAGTTACTGGGGATTTGGAGTTGCAGTTGTCACTATTTTTCTTGCTGAAGAGTTTGTGTCATCGTTTTAGATGGTTTTAATTGCCTTTCCAATGTCCTTAGTTATTGCCACCACCATTTCTCGATTTTCCAGAGCTGTGCCTTCAAAGCTCTCTTCTCCCTATTTCACGACTAAGAGATTCGCAAAGACTATGGCGTTCTGAGTGATATTGATTTGGAAATTTGTTATCATTAAACTGAGCTGATAATTTAAGTTCACTTTAACATCGTTGTGATAGTTTGAAAGGAATTTTTGCTTCAAAACTTGCTTGTAGACTCAACGACCGAACCACACACGAGATGTTTGAAGAAATGTAAAAATCAGATTTGTATCAACTTGTCTCGAATTTTTTATTACCTTGAGAGTGTTTCTGCATGTATTATCTCTTTTGTTCCTTTTTGCTCTGTGTCCTTATATTTTCTGAGTGATTATCTTTGGTAATGTCATTAAGTACCTAAATTTTCCTTGTTAGTTCTTTGCATCCTACAAATCTTCTGCAATATTGAGGCATCATTGTGGAAAGGCTAGTGAACGAAGATGGTTGTCTTGTGGAGGTTGAAGATGGATGGTGGCTGGTGGCTGGATAAGAGGCACTTAATCTCGTATTTTCCAAGGAAGCTGGTGGTTAGTTGAATGTTAATTTTTCTAGCTTTTGCTTAGAATTTATGAATGAATTGGATATGTTAGATTCTAGGAACAATGAAACGTTGAAGAAGACAAACACAAGGCGTCCAGCGGAAAGAAATGAAAATAAGAAAGATATGTAAAATGAATAATAAAAGAGAGGGAACCTGATAAAGATGTGTTCAATAAAGATAATAGAAAATGGGCTTAGTGTAGGCTTGAGCGCATTTATATTTGTTTCTTGGGCTTGTTAAGTTCACATCTTATTCTACATGTAGATCAGGCCCAAAAGCCTTACCTACATCCTCGTGAGTTCCATGTTTGACCACACTCGTGGACGGGGCCCAAGGGCCTAGCTCATGTCCCTTTTTATCAGAATAAATAAAATAAAATAATAAAATAGCAAAAACATAAATAAGGAGAAATTATAATTTGATCATATCGACATTGTCTAGGCATAGAAGGAGAAATAATAACAAATAAAAAATAATAATAAAAGGAACAAAAAAAATGGAAAATTAGTTAGAAAAATAGGTCTTGATTAGATTGTTTGATCTAGTATCAGATTAAGTTTATATTCATTTAATTCGTACACATATGGTTTAGGAAGTTCATGTTTTTTTTTTCCTCTAGGTTTTAGTTTAGGTTTATGAAATTCATAAAAACAGAGAGTGGGTTTAGAGATGATGACAAAGCTGGATTGACAGTTCCCACATGGATTTGGTTCTCCAAACCTTATCTCGCACAATGTTAGAGTGTACATACAAAATTCAATTAATCCTAAAAGATTTTTATGTGAAGGAGCTATTACTAGCCTATTAGGGCCAATACCCTAACTCGATTTATTTATTTATCTAATATATTTAGGCAATCTTTAACTATGTTAGTTTTCCTATGCCTCAAATAATGTCCATATATGAGTGCATAATCAAAGAAAAACAAAAAATCACAATCACTACCATAAAAGAAAGTGTAAGAATGGCTAAAAAAAAGAAGTAAATTGCAAGAAAGCAATATCTAATAAAGCAAAATTAATAAAGTGTCGGGCATATTATAAGCTAAATTCAAAGTGAATCAAATTTCTCATCCAAAAGATCAATTTTACTAAAACTAAATTACATCAAAAGTATCATTAATATCTCTTATTTATACGTATACTTTGAAACTAAGCTAAATCTAGCACTAAAAGTTAACAGCTTAATCAAGGTCTCTATTTCAAGCCATCTTTCCAATTTTTTAATAAAAGGGGACACAACACGTGCTAGAAGTCTTCTAGCCCAAAATTCTGAGCCGAAAATTTTCATTGATCTTTTGCTGGAAGTCTTCTAGAAAATGTATTTGGAATGTAAACAGCACGTGCGCGAGGCATGCATAGGGCGTGCATGGATGGCGTTGATGACGAAATCGATGGAGATGGAGCCGGCAACGAAGACGATGGAGGCGGTGGTTGGTCTAGACACGTCATCAATGATTCGCTGGTGAAGATAGCCAAGGGAAGTATTAAATTTTTAATAAATTTACTAGAAAATACACACCATATTAGTTAGTGACATGGCCCTTATAAACAGTCAAATATTTTCTACATTATTCACCTCTAATTCTTAAAAGCTTTGTAGAGATTCATTACCTATTTTCTTGACAAATCGATCCTTTCCTCCAGCACTTATGGACATAAACATTCATTAGGAATACATCCATGCTTCACGGCTAAAGGGCAAAAATATTCATTATGTGCTAGTCCTTATTCCTCGTACCAGTCCATGAAATCTAGAAGTAACTCTACAATAAAGCTATTTGTTAGACTAGAAAGTCTATCATAATTGTTAAGTCTGGCGTAACTCCCAATTATAGTTCCTAGACTAGAACTTTTAAAGAAATTAAATGTTTGCCGTTCTTTATTAACATTTAAAATTAGTTTACTACAAAATAAATATGGAAAATAATTGCAAGCGCCAACTAACATTGCTACATAATTTCTCATTGTTGAAATACTAACGTGAAAAAAACATGATCTTGCAAAGAAGTCAATGCGAGAGAATCTGAAAATAAATGAAGAATAATAAAGGACATTAAATATTTATGTGGTTTGCTATCTACATCCATGGAAGAGATAATAGCAAATAATTCATTAATAATTGGAGAATTAGAGTTATAATTGCTCACATGCTTGAATATTTTTCACTCCTAAAAATTTAAGCCCTAACAAAAAAATCCAAATTAATAACTCGGTTTAGTGTAAACTCATGGCACAAAAATTTATAGTGGCTCACAATTTTTGCTGAAGAAACCCATTTCAAAGATCAACAATTTTACACGTCCATCAATGGATAATGCCACGATAACAATTTTAAAAAGGATTCAGTTAATAATCCTAACTTACAATATCCAATTCAAATCTGATTTGGTATGTGAGCTCAAATTCAAAATATAATTTAACACTCATTTTGACCTTAATATTTTTTTTTTGGTAAAGGTAAGATTCATTCTGACCGTAATTTCCCCTTCTTTTTTCTTTTTTCTTTTTTCAAATGCTTCGGTTGGTCCGTAGCCCTTTTACTTCTAGCATTTATTTTCAAATTTTGCAGTTAGTCATAATCTATAAACCTAAGGATTATATATATATATATAAAGGAAAACCAACACGCAGAAAAGAAAACGGTACTTGAAAAGAGATTCACGTCTTCACGTCCTCAAATCTTTATCGAATCCCTTTCTCTTCGGTAACCACCTCGCAACGCCGTGGCTCACGTCCTCACGTACTTGAAATGGGCGACACGCATTTAGGAGATCGTGGCTGAGAGCGAGGAGGAGATCTCTCTCACTCTCTCTCTCTCTCTCTCTCTCTCTCTGTGGCGGCACCAAGGCGGCGAAGAAGAGGGGGGCGACGTTCGTGATCATCAGCTTCGAAGGATTTCGACCAAATTCTTCAAATGGGCGACACCCACGTCAGGAGCCTGAGTAACCCTGCGAGGAGCCTGAGTAAAGACGAAAAAGAGGAACCGCCTTTAGGAGATCGTGGCTGAGAGCGAGGAGGGAGTCTAGGGTTTCCACGTGGAGATTGGGTATATTGAATTGTGGAGTCGGGCGGGATCATCAGCTTCGAGAGGGAGGCGATCGGAGGTGGTAGTGCGCCTTTGTATGGAGCGACGCGGTGGTGAAGCTCCTTGCTTCCTTCCTTTGACTGATGTCGCTCCAAAATCTCACGCATGCTTCGGGACAGTCGAATAGCTTCTGCATATGGTGATGATTGGGAATATGTGGAAGAAGAAGGGCCTGCAGAGATCATCTGGCAAGGGAACAGAAGAACAGTAAAGAAAACCATCAGGTTTTCCGAAGAAGGGATCGGACGTGCAACTGTTGAAAGAGGGTAACTCAGAAGATACTGCCTGTTTATGTGTTGAAAACTTGGCATACATTACTTCCTACTTTTTCTTTCTCTTTGTGTTGGTTTTGGTTTGAATTTTAAATTTGAGGTTCGTAATTCACTGCCAGGATGCTGAAAAGCCGACCTTGAATCCTCTCCCTCCACTGTTCGAAGAATATTTAGAATATAAGAATTGATCGCCAATGTCAGCTCAACAGGTGTTAGAAAATTTCGCTCTCCAAGTGCCTAATTTTTGACTGAGCAGGTAGCTTATTATGATGGTCGTACGTCTAGTTATATTTTTCTGGACTGATTTGTTGAAATTTTTTGTAAAATGTTTTATTTTTGTCTGTCGGTTTGATTAACAGGATGAAGCTCATTGCTCTTTCATTCTGAAAATGGAGCTTGTTGGTTTGCTCCACGATGCCTTCATCCAGTTCATATATCCTGAGCATTTTGGAGCACCAATACTGTTTTCAGAATGATGGACAACTGGTAAGAATAATTAGTGCAATTAAATTTCTATCATAAGATGGCTTTCATTTGCAAACATCTTTCATTGGTTTCATATAAACTACGGATGCAATTTTTTGATCACTGCCGAGACTTAGGGCTTTTTACTGGAGAAGCAAAAGAAAAACATGAAGTTATATTAATACGAAGGAAATTACATCCATATTTGTACCACATTAGATATCGGTATTGCAAATAAGGAAACAAAATTGATCAGAATCAAGGCAAAACTGAATAAGTGATCCTTATGGCTCACTAGTTGCGTTGTTTGTTTCCAAAGGTTGATTAGCCTAATTGCATAATGTAACTTAAAGGAGGAGGGATGGAAGTTTGGTGGGAAACAGAAATCCATCATTACTGTTTTTTACCATCCCTTGGGAGTTTTAGTTATAAAATTAGATACGGTTGCCTTAGCCCCATCCATGGCATTAGTTTCAAGGAAAGTCGATACATGAGTAAGGCGTTTCGTGGTGGCTAAGGACCATCTCTCCCACTAGCCAGAGATAGGATGATATAAAGGAGGCTTTTGTGCCAAAAGTTGTTGAAGGATAAAATGTGCTGGACAAAGCTGGAGCTCTTCTTTTTTGATGCATTGGTTTGGGAAGCTAGTTATATTACTGAAGATGGAATGATGCAAATTGGGAGTGCTGTCAGTGGAATAATGATTGAAATTTGGTCTTTTTAGGATGGGGTTTGGAAGTCTTTGCGCTTAGAAGAGTGCATATTCTTGCCATTGACACTACTAGCTGTGGAGAAATTGAAGATCTATACCCCTTTTCTAGGGAAGTTAGTGTTGGGTCAAGTTTGGATTAGAACGAAAATGGTTCGACTCATATTGATCTATTTAATCCGTTTTGGCACATTTCCATATGATGTAAATTTGAAAAGCTATACCTAATCCAACTCAACACACATCCGACTCGTATTATTAGAACATATTAATATTTAACCTAACTTAGAAAAACCCTTACGTACCCTTTTAACCCACTTTAACCCACTTTAAGCTCTTTGTGTGTATTTTTTCTATGAATAAAAATTCACATCAAATTAAAAATATAAAATTAGTAAATAAAACAAAGAACGTAATAAACCTATAAATGAGGGTCTTGTCTTCTAAATCTAACTCACGCGGAACTCCAAATAACCAATCTCTAGTGCACAATTTCACGGGAAAGAGAACTATGCCATTTATTTAAAATGTGCCCTTCAATGCTAAAGGCTGACTTACAGGCAACGTAAGTGAGAAGACAACTCAAGATACCGATGTGAATTAGCTTCAAATAATCAAGAACATTACAATAAGGTTTTTCTTTTTTAAATATCAAGCCTATTTTCCTTCAAATACAAATCCAATTGTGACACTATAGATTGCAAGGCATAGTGTTTACTTTTGAACGCATTATACTCATCAAGATTGTTCCCAATGTCCTCAAAAATGTCCTCAATTAAAATGTTACCTCGATTGGTTGAAGATGTAAAGTGATAATCTCTCGACATAGAGGTCACATGTTCATCAAAAGCATATAGAGAATTTCTTGAATAATCCGTACAAATTTCACATGATCATCAATGTCAAACTTCAAATAGCAAAGCTCTAACAAGCATAGCAAGACAACACTATAACCCTTCTAATATTGATCAAACTTCTTTTGCATTGCCATATGCATAGAATTAATAGCTATGTCCTCACTATCTCTCTCATTTATCAAACAAAACCAGATTAGCCATACTCAATAGAGATATAAATGCTCCATGGGATATCTAACTCCAAAGACGAGAGTAAAAATATCATAAAAATGTTGTAACAAGAATGCAATTTCCTTAGCTATGACTCAATCTTAAGGTAACATTGAATGCACGAAGAATGGAAGTTCCATATTTTATTTCTTAGGAGCAACTAGGACGTGATACTTGTATTCAACGAATTGTCAATCATAATTCACATTCTTGCGATATGATTAGCAATTTACATAAACAACATAAAGGCAGTTTAGACCAATTCTACCCTTCCTAGTTTTAGCTTTCTATAGGAGAGCTCTTTATAGAATTTTAACCCTTCAATAGCAGTTGTACACAAATTGAGCATGAACATCAGCCTTTCTTTATCTATCTTTGTGGTGTTCAAGCAACTTCGATACAAATGGCACTTCGCCAGGAAATGCTTTAAAAGGGTGTAAATGTGTGGTTGTATATCTATAGCTCACATGTAGACCTGCAATGCCTAGGAAGCTCCTTTAAAAGAGCTTGAACGGCTGATACACTCCCACCTACCATGAGAAGTTTAATTTTGTAAAAGTTATTACCAAGAGAATACAAATGGAAGAATGATCAAGATCTTCTATACTATTTTGATAAACTTTCACCTGATTGCAAAACCTTTCCTAAAATCACCCAAAAAAAGCCTAGGAGGAGGAGGGGCAGGGGGTTAAAACAAAGAAGCAACCAAATAAAGTTTTTGGATTTGATATTGCCTCTCTAATCCCAATTTAATCAGTTGAAACAAAATGTTGTCTATTAATTGGCTTTAAGATTATATGATGATATAAGATAAAGTCAAACTGGGTAAACAAATGAATAAAGCTTATGCAAAAGGAAATTATAAATTCAGGATCGAGTCCAACACTAACAACCTCCAACTATACCATGACAATATTACCATGAATGCTAGGTTTACAACTTCTCTCAACTTGATTTACCAATTGTATGCCTAACATGAACATCTATCTCAATTAATTAGAATGAATGGATTCATTTGAATAGAAAAATCATGAGAAAATCAACTTACAATGAACTTCTTACATTGGAACAGATTGTATGATGTCTCTAATGGCTACACGATGTATAGAGCTTTTTAATCCAAAATAATCGGATTGTTAAGTTCTCTACATCCTCACTATTAGATACTATTTCGATGTTAACACAATAGAAAGTCTAACTTAAATTACAGAAAACAAACCTACCTCCATTTGTGTAAATTCTGCACCTCCAACTCAAACTATCAGAATTGAGCCCCTCACTAATGCATCTATGGTTTCTTGTTGATTGGTGAGAACTCCATCCTAAACAAGGAGGGAAAATTACTATCAGCTGCATAAATAAACATAAAAAAGCTAATAAAGATTGAATGTTTTTTCTACTTTACATTATTATGAGCAAACCATAGAATTTGCTATGTTATAAGAAAGTGATTAGCCTGCAATTTGAGCAACCCCATTGATCACAAGACCAAATAAAGTGGATCCTACAAGAGAAACATTGTGCTAAGAATCATATCTTAACGAGATATGTGCTAGACTCTATAAATAGTACTATGCTATTTTCTTGACATTACTTTATGCATGAAAGATCTTGAGGCTGTTGACTTCTGTTAGCAATACAAAGATTGGTTATTAGTAATAAACCATGTGAAATTAGATTTAAATCATGTGGATCTCCCCTTTACATAAGATTGTATGCCTAGAAGTACGTTAGTTAGATTGAAGGTATCTATTTTTAAAATCGGATCAAATTGGTTGGTTCAACCAGTTGGACTAGTAGTGGGATTGCAAACCAATCCACTTGTTGAGATAGGGAAAGGTGGAAGTTCACTCTTTTCAAAAATCATTCTTTGCTGGCTATATTATGGTTGAAAATGTTTCATTTGTTTCCTACCACTCAATATGAAGAAGGTGTCGCATTCATAAATTAGATTTAATTATCACACAACATGGCGTAAATCATGTTGTGGCCCCAAACTTGAGTCAACTATAAAATAAATGGGTATAGATCCTAAATATTATCTATCTCAGCTTTTCTTGGGTCGTTGAAATGGGTATATTCCTTTTGTCTATATTTTCTTTAAACAAGAACGGAGAAATACATATTTTTCTGTGCATATTATCTTCAAGAATCCAAATTCAGGATTATCAATTTGGATTATATATAACAAGGGATTGACTTGTTGTTCCTTATTCTTAACATAATGTTGTTCCTTGTACATCACTAGGAAGGGTAAACGATTATACGATCACCTACGATTTTTATACATGTATAGAAAGCTAAAAATTGACCTATTAGGTGATCAACTTATAACTCATTTACATCTTACCCACTCCACCAAAGACCGTTGGTCCTCAGGCTGATTAACATCTGATGCTTTACATCCCATGAATAGCTCTGCCAAGACCACATTGAATGAGTAGACATCGTCCTTTTCCATTAGCTTGCCACTAGAGTAATACCAAGGATCCATGTACCTACATTTGACAAACCATCAGTGGTACTAGACAAAAACCATCAGTGGTACGACAAACCGAAAATGAATTTACCAGAATGTCTCCATTATGTGCGTGGATTCATGCGTATCTATACCCAAAGTGAAGTTGGCGAGTCCAAAGTCTGCGACCTGAAATCAAAATATTAGCTTTCATAACAATAACTTTAATTCAATAAACAACCGATTGATATTATCATGTCATCATACCTTAGCGTCAAAATTTAAGTCCAAAAGAATATTGGAGGACTCCATGTCGCGATGAATAACTCTAGGATTGTCTGAAGGTCAAACCAACAAAAATGAAACCCAAAAATTATTATGGTAATGATAAGTTTTTTTTTTTTGGAAAAAATACCCACACTCTTTATGTAAGTAAACCAAGCCTCGTGTGGAACCTAAAGCCACCTTCATCCTCTTAGGCCAAGGCATGATTGGGCAATTAGTACCTACAATAACATCTGAGGCAGTTATAATCAATCAGATTTTGAGCTCTGAAATAGCTAAGCATACAGGATAAATACTGACCGTGCAAATGAAAGTCCAATGTGCTGTTTGAGACAAACTCATATACTAGAATTCTGAGTGTCGGAAATGCAATATCCAACCAAAGAGAAGGTGATGATGGTGGATACGGCTGATGATATTGACCTCCGCTCGAAACTCCCTCTCCCCCTGTCGACTTTCAGCTTTTAGTTGCTTGATGGCAACTAATTCCCGCTCGAAAGTATTCTGTTATGAACGAGGTTGAAACTGCCTTCGCCAAGTAGATTGGAATTAGAGAAATCATCCGTTGCCATTTTCAGCTCTTTGTATGTAAATGTCTTATGTGGAACACCAAAGGCTATGCCTGGAGAAAGAAGAGGTCAGACATTAGGACTCGATTCTACTAGCTTAATAATAATGACAAAACATGGTTGGCAAAATTGATGTTACAAATCTTGGTATTATGAACATATTACTATCGTGATCTAAATGCAGAGCAAATTTTGATTGAGGAATCAACATCAATTGTCCTCAGGCTTGTCCTTTTCATTGAAAGTGATTTTAATCCTCAATCAGAATTTGCTCTAGATTTGGATCACAAGAGTTACATGTTCATGATACTAGAATTTCTAACATCAATTCTTCTAACTATGCTTTTCATTATCATTAAGCTAGTAGAATGGGGTCCCAATGTCTGACCTCTTCCATCGCTTTAGTTGTTTCACATAAGACCTTTATGTACGAGGAGCTGAAAATGACAATGGATGATTTTTCTGATTTTGGTCTCTACTCAATGAAGGTGATTTTGGGCTCATTCATAAGAGAGTACTTTTGAGCAAGGAATTGGTTGCCATCAAGCAACTAAAAGCTAGAAGTTGGCAAGGGAAGAGGGTGTTGTGAGTGGAAGTCAATATCATCAACCATATCCATCACCCTCGCCTCATCTTTCTGGTTGGATATTGTGTTTCTAACACTCAGAATAATAGTTTATGAATTCATCCCAAACAACATGCTAGACTCTCATTTGCATAGTTAGTATCTATCATGTATCCTTAGTTATTTCAAAGCTCAAAACTGATTGATTATAACTACCTCAAATGTTATTGCAAGTATTGATCACCCTATCAATCCCTGGCTTAAGAGGATGAAGGTGGCGTTAGGTTTCGCACAAGGTTTGGCTTACTTACATGAAGAGAGTGAGTATTTTTTTGAAAAAAAAAATCTTATCATTACTATTATAATTTTTAGGTTTCATTTTTATTGATTTGACATTTCTGGTAATCTCAAAGTTATTCATTGCAACATCAAGTCCTCTAATATTCTTTTGGACTCCGATTTTGATGCCAAGGTGCGAAGACATGGTAATATCAATAAGTTGTTTATTGAATTCAAGTTATTATTATGAAAGCTAACATTTTGATTCCGGGTCGCGGACTTTGAACTTGCCAAGTTCACTTTTGGTACGAATACGCATGTATCCGTGTGCATAATGGGGAATTTCGGGTAAGTTCATTTTTGGTTTATCGTAGCACTAATAGTTTTTGTCTAATACCACTGATTGTTTGTCTAATATAGGTATACTGATCCTTAGTATTACTTGAGTCACAAGCTAATGGAAAAAGCCAGTGTCTGCTCATAGTATGCTAGTCGCATGAATTATTTACTAGTATGAATATTGCAGAGAAGAGAGGGTTATATTTAGCCTACCGTGGCCAAGTGGGAGATAATGGTTTTATTGTTATTAGGCTGCCCATGTTGGGCTAACCTAGCCCATAACTCAAAAGAGCCCACATCCACAATTTAAAGAAAATAATCACCTAGGTGTTATTTTGAGGGTTACTTCTTAAAAAGAGAAAAGAACTTATTTTTTTCTCTTAGTGTGTAGAAGTATAGGATTGTGTATCCTAAAGGAAAAAAAAGAAGAATGAAAAGGCTCTCTTCTTGTGAAGAAAATTATTTCCACTCGATCTCTCTCATGACGATGCAATAAGTGCATTTAATTCGTGGAAAATAAGATACGTTTTGTTGCATGATGTACTTTTCAATCAGTGATACAAAGTATTTATGGCCCTTTTTTGTATGCAATTTGATGTTACTCGATAGTTCGAGTTTAGAATTTTGAAATTAGTTTCCTTAAAAAACAAACAGCCCATCATCCAACTTCTTGAAGAATAGAGTGTGGCCTTTAACTTGGCAGTAGATGTCACTCGTCTCCTCATTTGAGGGTCTGAGATGATGCTGGAATACGAGATCTCGAAATATAGTCCTCGTAGTCATACAAAACCCATAGATTAATCTCCATAGTTCATCATTCACCCCACCACTAAAATAAAACATGCAGAACAAGGAATAGAAAGTAAGGGAAAGACCTCAATAGCAATTTTAACCGTGGGGAGCTTCAGGCGAAAAAGCCAACTTCTCAGAAAAATTAATGGCAATTATATTTGCCTACATAGATACTAGGAATAGACTATTACAAAACTTTATATTGAAACGTAGGATTCATACGAATCAATAGCTCCCTCAGAAGCTCATTACTACTTTTTCGAACCAAACGACCTTTTTCAACCAAAAGAACAAAAGAACCAAACGAATTTTTTTTTATAACAAAAGAAAAAGAAAAAAAGACAAAAATCTGGAGCACCATTAAACAGAACCACCTCATCCACTACCACCGCCACCAGATCGTTTTATCCTTGCCATTCCTACTCGACGGGGGACCAATATCCCCACCATTCCTACTAAATTGTGGACCAATACTAGGGTAGCCGCCATTTGGGGGGTCAATTGAGACTCACATTTCCCCCGAACAAGGGATTGATGTGGGGATCGCGTTCATTGACCTAGTTTTGCAGTTGTATCCATATATGCAACTTTTGCCACTGAAGGATGAGAAGCCAAAGTTTTAGAGGTAAAAATGTAGAATTCCATGAGTGTTATGTTTAATCAATAACTCATTTGAGTACTTATTTGGAATCAAATAATCACAGTAAAAATTTTACTAGATAAATCTTCCTATGTCTAGAATTGTTCTTTAGTATTCATCTTATCCTGAGGACTCAATTCTAGAAATCCCATGCGTATTTTATTCTTTACAACAAAGGTCAAGAATCTCATTAGAATTGTTATTATATTAAAGGAGAAAACTGCTAATATAAATAGTGAGACAAATAGGTTTCAAGTTAATTAAAACCCTAAATTTGCAACTTAGATTTCTATACGTCTAATTGGACAATGACTGATCCTTTAAAATGCTTTCGGCTTCTGAAATCCTACTCACTTGATACCTCAAAAACATTCCCAGCATAGGCATATAAATAGTTAAAACACATTACATCTTTTTGGATCCGAACAGCTATTTTTTACTGAGCAAGTAATATATTGTTGAAAAGTTTAGGAGACTGTCATTTAGAATGGATGTGTAGTTCAAGCACTATTACATATTAGTGTCAGTAGTAGTCATCCTGATATCATTCTTGTAAAATATAATTTTGAGCTCATATTCTTGAAATTTGTCGTCCTAAATTGGTATATCTTAAGATGTATATTTAGAAATCAACATAAGTTGTCCTCAAGTTTGTCCTTTTCATCGTATGTGAAAAGGACATGTATATTTAAAAGATAAACCACTTGTATTCATGTGGTTTGGCAATTGAATTGACAAGAAGAGAGGAGAAAATTGTTGATATAAATGGAGCCCGATTCATCATCTAACTTTAGATCTAGATTTTCCATATCCATAATGATTTTATTAAATTCATCTAGATATTCTAGGATAGGAGTACCCGTTTGCATCTTTAGCATGTAGAGATGCTACTTCATGAATAATCTTGTCATAAGATATTTCTTCATATAGAAGCTCTCAAGCTTATTCCACAATCCTGAAATTGTTCCGTCACCTGCAACTTCACAAAGCACCTTATTGGATAACAACAATTGGATGGTGCTATGCGCCTTTTCTTCCATCTTCTTGATCTCAATCGTAGTCATATCGTTAGGATAATTTCTATCCAAAACTCTAACCGAACCTTCCTAACACAGGAACATCTTCATCTTGATCTTCCATAGCCCAAAATTGTTTTGGCCATTGAAAAGTGCCACTTCGAACTTAATAGATGCCATCTCAAATAAAAAGACCTAAATTCCTTCGCTCTAATACCAATTTGTTGCAGAAAAATGTTGATCAAAGATGCACCAATCGAGGAGAGAGAGCAGTTTTACTATCTTCAACAAACAACACGAGAGTACAATCCAAAAAGCTCTAAAACCACTTCATGAGCCACAAAATATAAATATCCAACAAGAAGATAAGAAAAAATAAAACAGGAAATGATATAGAGGCTAGGGTTAGAGATGTGTATTAAACACATTTCTTTTATAATCTCCCTTTTAGAAATCCCTAAAATAAAGGTAAATGATCTAAAATACCCTTATCTCTTAATTTGAAAGTCAAAATTCAACAATTTCAACATTGACATTAAATCTACGAAAGAACATTAAGTCCCAAATTGAGACTTAAACGTCTCACCACTTACATTTGACATCACATGTCAGATTGATCACGAAAGAGCATGTACTTGTATTATAGGAACATGACCCTCTCTAACTTATTCCAATGTCATCATTCTTCAAGGCACTTTCGCCCCCATTAAGTCCTAAATTGAACTTTTCATAACTAAGTTGGCTTTTTGTGTTGATGACTTGAAATTCTTAACATGACATAGACAGGATATCGACTGCATTTGGTTGTGGTTATTATTTGTGTATATGTTTTTAACGATGACATTTATCAAGCAATCTAGATACATAAATAATTTCTTGGCAAAAAAATTAAAATCAAATACCTCAATTTCATATATTCATTTTTTTTTTGGTGTGGAATTTAATTATGCATTCATTTAGGAAAGAAAGTTGCATAAATTTCAAGAAGGGCGTAATGGTATTTACACGGGTTATATACTGTATGGAATGTTAACATGTGAGAACCTCACTTTCCTAAATACAGTTGCTCTTTTAATATGCTTTGTTTTTGTTTCATCTGTCATGGCATTGTTTGGAATTTAACATGAGCAGAGATTATTGCTCAACCCATTCATTCAAATACTTGCTAGGTTCTTTGGCTAGGACATGAATGATATTGACAGGGAATTTTGGTAGTTGAATTTTGGGTATGAGTTCAGATAGTTTGATAAATGTCTAAAGTGACATTTGTTGGTTTAGTTGAGTTACGAGTGTATATGAACTTTTGATGGATTGTAGAAACTCTAATCCTTTAAACAACTTGCTTGTTCATCGTTATATACACACGTGTGTACATCGAATTACAATCATATCTTGATTCAATCATCACCAATATTCATTGCATTGTGGAGGCCCCAAAAGAATGTGTTAGATTGCAATTCCAACGAGAAATGGAAATCTTCCGCATTGAAATAAATCAACTTATAACCGTTTTGTTATATTGACATTAAGATGCCTTCTATAATCAATCTTTTTTTCTGAGATTCATATCCATGGAATGAATGAAATGGAAGAAGGAAAGCAAGTTGTATGTTCATGCAGTCCATACATTTGGGAATTTGTTAACCTATCATTCCCTTGAATTGCTTTCTTGTAATCCAACAATGTTTGAGGATGAAGATTAAGGAATACAAAGATTAAGAATGAAGAATCAAGGGAATGATCAAGGACAACCCTCCTATAATTTTCCTCATAAATATCATTTCTTTCTCCAGAGTAATTATGAATTCTAGAGGAAGTCCATTACTCACAGTGATTAAAATCAAATTAACCTAGCGCTAATTCTTGGAAAAGAGAAATAGAGGAGTCACCTCACACACATTTGTGTGCCTTAATTCAAATTATCCTACTAATCATCGCTAAAAGTTTGTCCTACATTAACCACCATCATCAGGTATAACGAATGGATGAAGTCAGATTTTAGTTGCAATAAATAATGCTTCTTGTGTGGGCATGATTTGCTGTTCAACTGGAGAAGGTAGTCATCAATGCTTTTCTGCAAATGCAAGCAATGCTTGAGATTGGCATAAGAGATGAAGTTAACTTCCATGCGCAAGAGTATCGTCGTATCTTGTCAGATTTTTTAGTCTGTTAATCAATTTTACACCGATTCAGCATATGTCCAGAATACTCTCTTCCTATAAGAGTCCCTCTCTTCCTCGGAAGAGTTTCATCTCTATCCATGGCAATAGTGTATTCCAAGCCCTAAATCTCCTAGCCTAAATGGATTCTATCCACCTGCCAATCAAAATCCCTTAACATGAACACATACCACTACACCCTATGAATCCATCTTTACAATGAAATCTTTCCTCTTGTAGCAATGGTCCTACCATCATCTTTCTACCTCCCAATACATAAAGCTTCTTGCGAGAATGGATTTATTCTGGTTTCTGGGCAAAGAAATGCTAGTGAAATAGAGATGGCATCTGTTTAGAGCTCCCTTCATCCATGCTTCTTCCGCTCCAGCAATAGGTATTAGTGGGTTTCGAATTGATTCCTTTCCTAGGTAAATTTTGGAGGATGTCCCGAATTTGAACCTGTAAGGAAAAGTTAGAAATGGATAATGAATCGGTTAAAGAGCGCAAGTTGACTGCATTATGTAGAAGAATGGGGTAAATGTGGTCAGATGATTTCGTAGCCAACGTGATTGAAGAAATTCCAGAGGATAAATGGAAAGCATGTAATCTCATACTACTTGGGAAACTCTTTTCCAGGCCAAATGTAAACTTCCAAGCCTTTTTATCCACAATGAAGAAGGCATGGAAGACTGAAAACGTAGTGTGTGAGTTAGTGCAATCAGGCTTGTTCTCATTCACTTTCAGAGAGGAAACTGACTTGAAAAGAGTCTTGGATGCTAGCCCTTGGTGTTTCTCGAGGAACTTGTTCATTCTATAGAAACTACAACCAAAGGTACCTATCCACTGTCATGTTTTTACTCATTGTGCGTTATGGGTGCAAGTGTTAGGAATTCCGATAATTCGAATTACTAAAAAGACGATGATGGAGGTGGTCGGGAAGATAGGAAAGGTGGTGGAACTAAAAATAGACGGTAAAGATGGCAGCCCGTGTAAGGTAGGAAGAGCGCGTGTGATGTTAAACTTATCACGCCCCCTATGGCCAGGAGCATTGGTGAATTTCAATGATGATTAAATATGGGTTGACTTTAAGTATGAGAGGCTTCCTTATTATTGCTATTCATGTGGCCAAATAGGCCATTATACCACAAACTGAGGAAATCCCTTACGAGGAACCGAGGCCGAGGGAGGAAGTAGCTGGAAATTTTGGATATTGGCTAAAAGCAGAAGCTAAGGAAAATAGTCCTTTCTGAAAAATGTATTATGGGGAAGAGATACCTTGTGAGGAACAAGAAACAGTTGTGGAAACTCCACCGGCTGGTACCATGGAGGTCCCAACCAATAATGAGAACTATGAGATGCAATTGGGGTATCCTATGGAGGCTCAACCCTCATAATTACTCAAGTTAAAAGGGAAAGGTATAGCCAATGAGTCTACGGTAGTAAAAGGCAAAAGAGACAAAGGCTCTCTACTTCTTCTCTCAGATTCATCATGGGCAAAAACAATGCTTGACAGCACAGCTACAATACACAAAAAGAGTAAGAAGGGCCATATTCCCTTGGCGAGCAAGAAAATGAAGAGGGCCAAGAGTTACAATTTACAGGGGATGGATGCAAATGTGATTGATGAGACTTAACTTCTTGAAACACCTATCCAAGTGGATGAGGGAGCGCATGAATGGGCTTTGGTGGCTAGCCCTAATAAGCCACCCGGGGATAAATGAAAGTTTCGAGCTGATACTGTCAGGGATTAGGGTCTGCCCTGAAGTTCTAGCATCTCCGAGCCCTTGTGGCTCTTGATAGACCCGACTTGGTGTTCCTTATGGAGACGAATAATAGGAAAATAGTGGTGGACAAAGTTAGACAACAACTTAAGTTCAATGAGTCGTTTATCATTGATCCAATTGGCACAGCAGGGGGACTAATAGCAATGTAGAATGAGGAATTAAAGGTGCAGGTACAAGAGTACTCAGAGGAGCTGATTATATTATTTGCAAGGACCCTACTTATGGAACCCTGATGAGAGTATCATTTCTACACGCATCTACTGATTTCCAAAAGAGGACGTGTTTATGGTAGAAACTTCGAGCAATCCACCATATCAATTCCCTACCATGGATTTGCATGGGGGTTTCAATGAGGTTCTTAATTACTGGGAAAAGGATGGAAGACGAGGGATGGATCATTATCGAATGGTGGCTTTTCGGAAGATGCTTAATGAATGTGCATTAATGGATATTGAAAGCAAGGGTTGTGCCTATACATGGTCGAACAATAGAGTTGGGGAGAATCTGGTAAGAGAACACCTAGATAGGGTGTTATGCAACGTAGAATGGAGAGTGGAGTTTCCAAATGTAGAGGCTGTTGGTTTGCCAACGATAGGCTCTGACCATAGTCCTCTTATCCTCAATCTATATCCAAATATCATAAGAAGGAAAAAAGAGTTTTGATTTGAGGCATATTGGTTAGAAGACCCAGAATGCAGGGATATTGTTAAAGGAGCATGGAATGATCACCATAACACACTTGGAGACTTAGTACAAAAATCACAATAGGTGGCTGGTGCATTGGGAATATGGAGCAAAGCGAAATTCTCTAATGCACATAAGCAAATTGAGCTGTCAAAGAGAAGACTAACCGTGTTGACTAATAGCCCTGAAGGAGCTAAGTATAGGGAGGAAATCCAACAAATTAAAGAGCGGATTGAACAGTTATGGAGGCAGGAAGAAATGTACTGGAGTATGAGATCCTGCATAAACTGGCAAAGGTGGGGGCATAGAAATTCTAAATATTTTCATGCTACTATGGTCCAACGGAGGGTACGGAATAGAATCATAATGCTAAAAATGGATGATGATCATTGGTGTCGGGAACCTGAAGCACTAAAGCAAGACATTGGCCAATTTTACCAATCCCTCTACACTACTGAGGGTCCTAGAAATTTTCAACCAGTCCTAGATCAATGCCCACAACTTGTCAATGTGGAAATAAACGAGTCCTTGATGAGGAGGGTAACAATGGATGAAGTGAAAGAGGCGGTTTTTCAAATGGGAGCCACTAAGGCACCTGGACCAGATGGGCTTGGCGGGCAATTTTATCATTATTATTGGACTGACATTCAGCAAGATGCATTTCAGATGGTTGATAGCTTCTTCACTCCAGGTACCTTCGATCCTAAACTAAATTTGACACATATTGTTCTCATTCCAAAAGTAGCAAATCCAGAAAATATCACTCAACACAGGCCCATCAGTTTATGTAATTTCAGTTATAATATTATTTCTAAAGTAATGGCTAACCCACTTAAGCCATGGCTTCCGGAGATTATTGTGATAGAATAGAGTGCTTTTGTGAGTGGAAGACAAATACATGACAACATCTTGATAGTTCAAGAGATGCTACATCAACTTCGCATTTGACAGAGGAAAAAGAAAGTTCAGGCAGTTCTTAAATTAGACATGCAAAAGGCCTATGATCGGGTTGAATGGAATTTCTTATGTTAGTGTATGAAGAAAATGGGATTCCGCAAGGAATGGGTTTAGTGTGTGAAATAGTGCATTTCCACGATATCCTTCAGTGTGAAAATTAATGGGGAGTCGATGCGACAGTTCCATCCATCCCGAGGCATAAGACAGGGAGACCCATGTTTGCCTTACTTATTTATTATCATGGCAAATGTGCTATCCATACTAATGAGCAGGGCAATATCAAATGGAAACTTGAAGGGAATCAAAATAAATAGGTGGTGTCCAACTATTTCTCAGCTATTATTTGCTGATGATGCCATCTTCTTCTTAGACGTAATGGTTATGGAATGTCAAAACTCCGGCGAATATCCTAAACCAAGATTGTTATGCATCGGGCGGGCCGTCAACTTAAACAATTCAGGTATTTTCTTCAGCCAAAATTGTCCACAAACTTTAAAGATGAACTTGGCAAATCAATTAAGAGTCCCTATCATAGACAAGACAGGCAAATATTTGGAAATTCCGTCTAACTGGGGGCAATAAAAAAAGTATATGTTTGCATGGATCCTAGCAAGGGTTAACTCGAAGCTAGAGGGCTGGAAAGAGAAATTGTTGACTAGAGTAGGGAAAGAGGTACTCATTAAAACAATTGTACAAGCTCTACCATAGTATGCAATGTCTATTTTCAAGATACCGACATCTATTTGCAAAGCAATAGAAAAAAGAATTGCGTGCTTTTAGTTGAAACAAAATGTTGACCGAAAAGGAATTCATTAGAAGAACTGGGAATCTTTGAGAACAAGGAAGGATATAGGAGGATTGGGGTTTCGAGACTTAGTTTCTTTCAATAAGGCTATGCTTGGGAGACAAGCATGGTGACTTGTTTAGGCTCCAAATTCCCTATGGACAAAAATTGTTAAAGGTATTTATTACCCACAAGGAGAGTTTTGGCATGCTGGTAAGGGTACTCGCCCCTCATGGGGATGGCAAAGTCTGTTGACAGGAAGGGAAGTGATTGAATCGGAGATGAGATAGCTGGTGGGTGATGGTAAGCAGATTAGAATCAAGGAAGATGTTTGGCTACCCAGAGGTCGTATTGGAGGAGCTACAACTCTAAATGAGCCAAAGATTGTCGAGGAATTGATTGTACCCAAAGAAAAAGAATGGAATGTAGTAAAGCTAAAGGAAATGTTCGACGAGAATGTTATCCATGAGATCCTTTCAATACCGCTAAGCTCCAATCCATCAATGGACGGGCTAGTGTGGATGGGCAATAATACGAGCTCCTATTCGGTCAAAGTGGCTACAACAAAATATGCTCCCGGAACAAAAAATTAAGGCTAACCAAACGTCATCGTCATATCAGCCACCCCGATCTCTATGGACTACAATTTGGCAAACCCAACACTACCCAAAAAGGTTCAGTTTTTCCTATGGAGCATAGGCAATAATGAGTTGCCGACAAGAGAAAATCTCTACATGAGGAAAATAGTACCTGATCCACTCTGCCCAATTTGCCAAGATGCCCCAGAAACACTCGAGCATCTCCTCCTCTTATGTTCCTAGACAAAAAGTATATGGTTAGATCCTCGCATTAAATTGAATACAGCTGTTGAGAAAGTTACAAGGATGGATAAATGGATCTCAGAGAACTTGCTTCACCAGAATGAGCGGAAATCAAACACACTCCTTGCAAGTATTTTATGGTCGATATGGAAAGCAAGAAATGCATGGGTTTTTAGATCCAGCAGACTAAAACCACACAAAATTGTGGAGGAAGCTATTTATGATCTTGAACTCTATAGAAAATGGAGCTTCAGCACTACAACACAGAACCGAAAGGAAAGGAAAGGTTTGCTAAAGGAGGAGTGGTACCACTAACAACAAGCTCGCTAAAATTAACTGTGGATGGGTCTTGGTGTTGCGCCTCAAAACAAGGAGCGGTTGTTGGGGTTTGCAGAGACCATCGTGGGCGTCTTGTGGGTGGATTCGCCAAGAAAGTCCTTGCTCCTTCTGCCCTTGTCATGGAAACCTTAGCTCTAAAGGAGGGTTGCACTTCGTGGAGAAGACACACACGGAAGTTCTTCAGTTCAATGTACTGGGTCAAACAAGTACAACAATTCCTGTTTAGCTCGTGACTGACAATTCGACAGGAGGAAATGCTATCCTGGGCCGGGCTAAAGTTCCATGGGTTGTCTAGTCAGTGGTGGCAGATTGTCAACAAAAGCTAGGCTTTTTACTTGGAGTGTCCGTTGACGTTTGTCCAAAAGAAACAAATTGGGCTGCGGATTGGATTGCGACGGCTTGTCGAGACGATTCCCTTGATACGAACTAGTTGTCTAATCCTTCTCACTGTCTTACATGTCTTTTATGTTTGGACTTGGGTAAATATCCTCGTTTTGTTCCTACGAAGTAATGAAAGAAATCTTATTCGACCAAAAAAAAAAAGAAATCAATTTTACTCCTAATAGTTAATTACCGCAGCAAATATAATATTTAAGTAGAGACTACACCTTGTCCATAATGAACGCTTCTGTTGAAAAAAAGAAACAAACAAATAATGAGCCCAATTTGGCTGTTCTTTACTATGGATGCTTGCTTTTCTTTAGCAAAACAATGATCGAGCTAGCTGTGATGAACGACATGGGACTGATGTGAAACCTAAAATAAAAAAAAAAAAGTTCAAGTAGCTCTACCAGTTATCGTCAATTATCGGTAACAGAATCGGTTCTTGGGGGTTGGTTATCAATGGAGAGAGAATAGAGATCAGGAGGGATCGATTGAGACAGACAGAGTCAAGGAAGATACACACTTGACTGAGAAGAAGAGATATATACGCAGCCAGAGGAATTTATTGTTTTGGTGAGCTCAAGCTTCCGGCCGGTCAATCTCTAATATACACTCTCGGTTTTTGGGGGCTATTGAGAAAAGAAGAAGAAGAAGAAGATTGGTTCTGGGATATGAACAGTCGCGAACCAATCACACAAAGTCAAAGCTATATTCTGATTGTCAACCAATTCTGACATCGCCGTCCCCACCGTCGCCAATCGAAGCTCTACTTTCCTGGCCAGGTAATTTTCTCTCCTTCATACCCTGTTTTGCCCTGTTTTTGTTAATAATTCGAATTCTGAGCTTAATCGGTAGACTTGTGAGTAAAACAAAGCAAACCGAGATTTTTTTTTCATGATAAATCATGTCAGGTAAGATATCAATATGCCATGTTTAGGTTGAAAGTTGCACTAAATCCCAATCAGATTCTAAACTGTACGTCACATGTTCGACTATTTCTGGAAAGAAGTGATAAAGCCGGGTTCATCTAATCAATGTTTAGAGTTAGGTTCACTTATTGTTGAGCCACGTTTGACACCGAGTTTTCCTTCATTTTATGTTCGGATTTCCAGCGCCGTTTTGTCCATGAGGCAGAAGCATTAATCTTTTTCTTTTCTTTTATTTCCTGGCGAGGTCTTCAGATGAGGATTCATTATGTCAGCTCCTTATTCCCCTCTTTTTGTTATGTATGTGTGTAGTTTACATTTGCGCTGGCTGTTGATTGAGAAATGTCGTGTGATGACAAGTGGCGGTCGGCAATGATTCTTGATGGCCGGAATCAATGATCGGAATAATTGCCTGGTGGTCCAGAGAAATGTTGATGGCTGGAAGTTGTGGCTGGCAACAGTGGAGAGGGAAGAAAACCAGCAAATTGCAACTCTAAAGGATTGTGATATTTTGACTTCCGATTGCAAGTTGTGATTAAAGACCATCTCATCAAGCCATTTAGACTTCTAATATAGACTCTAGAAGTAGCAAATACTAGCATAACTGCACATCTTGTTTGCCTTTTCTCACATGATATGCTTAATCCCATTTCATATCATTTATTGACAGTACAAATATATTCATGGGCAGAGCATTCCTTGTGAATTTATAAACACATACTGTCAAGAAAACCAGCAAATTGTGACTCTCAAGGACTCGGACACATTGTAGCAGGTGACCATTAGGTACATCAACGCTACGATATAGCGAACTTTTGTGTTGGTTGGTTCGAGTTTGTTGATGAAACTTGTCTTGAGTGAAGGGGATGTCTGCATGTTTGAGCTCACTGATGGGGATGATGTTTAGGTTGAACTGGGATGAAACATTGGAAGTCACTTTAGGCCATATACCAGTTGAAAGCAATTTGTGCCACCATTATGTTGTGATGAAACCGGATAAAAGTGCATTTATATTTGTAATCGTGCTCTTTTCTGAGCTAGTGATGATCTTAGCATTTCTAGGCCTGGCCACTCCCATACAATGGATGTTTGTGAAAGAGTCCTGCACAAATTTTCTATTTTAGGCATCTCTTGAGCTTGTCACGTTTTTATAATTGCCTTTTTTTTTTTTTTGGAAAGGATCTCTGGTTCAGCACTCGCCCTGGTTCCAGGTTACTAAACTTGGTTTTGTATTACAAAAGTATGTCAAAAGTGACGTATTCTAGTTCTAGAAGGGATGGGGAAATTTATGCAGCATACCATCACTCATGGTCACCTGATAGTTTTCAAATATGGGAGAGACTCACTCTATACTCATGTAAATATATTTGACAAAAGTGCTTATATAGATACATTATCCCTCAAGCAGTGATGAAATTTAAAATCCAGAGAGTAAATTCCATCTTCATCTTGCCCCATAGTCCATTGTTTTCCCAAATTGATTTGGTTATTCATTGGGATCACATGAGATGTTATTTTCCTTTAAGTGTTAATGGCTAAATGTGTAAATTTATGTTTTTAAAATTTCATTTTTTTTTAATTCATGGATTCATAAGATTACCAATTCTAAAATAAAAGATTGTATTTTTCTCTTATACTAATTAGGTGTAAAGAAAATCACTATTATTCATAGACTAAGAGGATGTGGTGGAGAGGATCAGTGTTTAGCAACTCTTGAAGTGTTACCATTAGAGTTCAAAATAGTGTGCAATATCATAGAGTCTATGAGCACTGTGCTGTGACATTTTGACTACAAATTGCAAGTTGGGGTTGAACGCTTCTTTTACCTAGTGAAGACTGTTGAATGAAACTCCTGAAACCAGTAGATATAAGCATGTATTTACATTTTGTTTGCCTTTTCTCTTTATTGTTTGTTTGTATTCATTCTTTTCCTCATCATATGCTGGTTAGCAAAAATCAACATGGGCAAGAGTGTTCCTTTTGAATTCATAAAGAGATACAATCAGAAAAACCAGCAAATTATGACTTAGGTATCTAGACAATTCATGGCCGGTATCCAGCAAACATCTCTGGTGGTTGGCCCACGTTTATGAGAGAAGCTTGTCTGAACGAAGGTGTTGCCGCGTGTTTGAGCTCATTGATAGGGACAATTTTATGGTCAAAGTCTCCATCTAGATACTGCTAGTAAGAACCTCACTTAGGTGATTGATATGAGCATCAGAAGCGTCATTTGAGGCCATATATTACTAAAGCAATTCATGTCTCCTTTAATCAACTCAGATGAATCAATTGAAGGTGCACTTACTTTTGGATTTGCGTCTCCTTTCTAACCTAGTTACAGTCTTATCAGAATTCTTCTTTTCTTTAGTGCAGGTTAAGAAAAATAGTCTAAATGTCCAAGAGCCCTCTTGAGCAGCCTTTTAATGGTTCCACGTGCCCGAGGCCTCTCACTGCCCTTGATAAGCTAGAGAATTCAAATCGGAGGTATCCCTTATTCCAAACGGTGACTAACTTGGTACTTTCTCTGGCTGCCTAGGCTAGGGAAGAAGAGGCGACACAAAATGTCCAGCTTAAGTACTACAACAGGCCTAGGCTTGGGATTACCGAGCTCGCTACAACAGCACAGCAACACGAGTTGGATATTGCTCCCCTGCAACAACTGGCTCACGAGAGCTATTGCAAGCAGGTTCAAACTTATGATTGGAAATGAAGAAAATGTGGTCCGACTCTAGGCCTTAAAAATTAGTCCAACAACCTCAGTGGTATGAAAAGAAGAAAAGAAGATTTCCTTTTTGTCAGGGAAGAGAATATTACTTGCTTGATTTGTATATGTATCCATCTAGGACCCCTAGTGCAGCTTTTCACGTTTGTTCGATGCATATTGCAGTGTAAGATTGGTGACTCGGATATTCACCAGATTCATGCATGTCTATATTGATTGCATGTGCTTATTTAGTCTAAGAGCACATGATTGTGGTATTTTGTTTTCAGATTGCAAGTTGTGATTAAAGACTTTCTCATGAAGCCATTTAGACTGCTAATATAGACTGGGAACTAGCAAATACTAGCATAAATGTACATCTCGTTTGCCTTCTCTTTAGTTTGTGCTTGCATTCCTATGTCTTATCATATATCAGCAGGTCAAATGTCTTCATGGACAGAGCGTTCCTTGTGAATTCATAAAAACATACAGTCAAGAAAACCAGCAAGATTCTGAAGACCTCATGGACCTTGAAGATTCAGAAGGTTCTCGCCAGAAACTAAGGGCTAAATTTGCATTTACCTTCTTATCAGCCTTCCAAGATGTTGAATTCCTTTTCAACTTGTGAGTTTCGTAGTACTTAAATAGCACGCTCACTGATGCGACTTTTCAATTAAGTATGCTTGGAACCAAAAAGGACTAAGCTTCGAACATCATAGAGTAATAGAAATTCTGAATTGCTCTCCAAAATAATTTGGAGGTGTGACTTATCCTTTTTATAAGTTATGTACGTGCAGATGACATGATTCTCCTAGTCACTTTTCAAATTCTTAAGACTTCGATAGATGAGCTTTTGGTACGTTGGTTGATGGCATTGATATGGGTGGCATGATATGAAGATCGTGTAAAATTCGGTTTCCACGTTTACACATTGATTCGCAAATCATTCATTTTGTAGTAACTCGAAAAAATTCACGTGTGCCCATGAGAATCCCCTTCTCCTTACTGCATGTGAGACCAAACAGCCTAGATGTAAAGTAAAGTGAGCCCTTCTGGGCCGGTTTTCGTTATTGTACTCATCAGAGGCCTCTCACTGCCCTTGAAAAAGCTAGAGAATTTGAATTGGTGTGTCCATTTTTCAAAATGGTGATTTGGCAATATCTTGTTTTGAAAGGAAAAAAAGATGTACTTGCCTTATCTCCATTCATCGCCGGTATATCTCAAATATGAAATGACAAGACATGTTACTTTTGTTTAAGTGTCTGTGGCTAACCGACCATCCTAATGACTGAGTAATGGAACTTGATAAAATGGCAAGAACGGCAACCGTAATATAACCTTTATGTCTACAGATATCGATTTAAATTATTGATGAGTGCATCTACGTCAAAAAATCTACTTCTCTAGTGGGGTCGTCAATTTGTCTTTTGACTACCTTTTTTAAAGTGGAAATCATGATGGCGCTTCTTGAAAACGTTCGGCCTGGAACGCAAAAGACTAAAATGTCATTTGAAGTAGCCACCGTTTAAATTGTCCTCCACACATATGCATACACTGAAACACTAATAGAACTGACTTTAATTAATGTCATATACTACCGTTTAAAATGTCATTATTATTATGTTTCAAATTTAATTTAATTAATTTTTATATTAAAATTTAAATGATACCAAAATGGTGTCTCTTTTGTGTGTGTTTTGCTAAATCAGCTTGCTGGAGAGCCACGTAAGCGAGAAAATTAATAAATAAAAAAATGCACATAGGATTTTCGGTGGAGTTCGTCAGATGTGACACTCAAGTGTCCCATTTTTCTTAAAAAGTGGCACTTAAGTGTCTCTTTGTGCCAACTTTTGGTACTTGAAGCGTTATTTTGCCACTGCATCTCTATAGTCTTTTTATGAGAACAATAGTTGTTGCTAAACAGAAGGATGGAAGCTCATTGTTTGATTCAACTTGTTAACTATGTAAAATACAATTTCTTGTTAGAGTAAAGAGAAATCAACATCTTACAAAATATGCTTTCTATATTGAAAAAATAGTGGCCATCTAGGCTCCACCTAAGCTAATATTATGCATTCCTGATTAGATAGATTACTCATATAAGATAATATTATGTTTGCCCCGTATACCTTTCTTTTGGTTGACCATTATTTGGTTCGGTTGATTGATTTTTGTTGATATTACACCAATGAAAAAGAACACGACCAAAATAACATGTTTTTAATTTTAATGATATGAAAATCATTTACATTACTATAGATAAATTTACCAAGTACAAGTAACATTGTTAAGACGAATGTGCGATCTTATCAATAGGTTAGAAATCGATTGCCACGGTTTGCTTTAAATATTATTCAATGGCAAAAGATTGAATTTTACATTTGCGTTGGTTGACAATAGAAGCACATCTTAAATATTAAAAAATAAAGTCCCGAGAGTGCACTGATCGATCATAAAGCGGTCTTGCCTTTTCGGATGCTATAAGAAAATTAAATTCATATGTGCTACTTTGCTAGGGTGTTTCCCAAATTTATCCTATATAACATTTCCTAAAGTGATCAAAAAGATAAAATGCTAAAATTCCCTTTCTAATTTAGTTATCTTCCCACATTCCACATTTTTAGCTTGCGGTTACTTTTCTTTTGTATGCTTTATTTTTCCGGTTCCTCCTAAGGTCTGTGTGTAGAAAGGGCTCTGAATTTGATTTTGCTCATCACTGTGGTTGTGGGTGTAAATTTTCTTTTTGAGAAATTGTACCCTATGATGCAAAATTATGCATTAACTCGCAAACAAAATCAATGCGAGAATCTATCTCTATATAATTATATAGTAGTCCCTTTCCATTATTTATTTATTTATTTTTTTAAAAAGGGGACACAACACGTGCTAGAAGTCTTCTAGCCCAAAATTCTGAGTGGAAAATTCTCATTAATCTTTTGCTGGAAGTCTTCTAGAAAAAGTATTTGGAACGTAAACAGCACGTGCACGAGGCATGCATAGGGCGTGCATGGATGGCCTTGATGACGAAAACGATGGAGATGGAGCCGGCAACGAAGACGATGGAGGCGGTGGTTGGCCTAGACGCGTCATCGATGATTTGCTGGTGAAGATAGCCAAGAGAAGTGCGGAGCTTGGGGCAGGGCGGTGGCTGGATGAAGGAGGAAGAGATATAGAAAAGAGGATAGGCGTGATAAGTATTTAATTTTTAATAAATTTACTAAAACATACACACCGTGTTAGTTAGTGACATGGCCCTTATAAACAGTCGAATATTTTCTATATTATTCACCTCTAATTCTCAAAAGCTTTGTAGAGATTCACTACCTATTTTCTTGACAAATCGATCCTTTCCTCCAGCACTCATGGACAGAGACATTCATTAGGAATCCATCCATGCTTCATGGCTAAAGGGAAAAAATATTCATTACGTTCTAGTCCTTAATCCGGTTCCTCGTACCAGTCCATAAAATTGTTAAGTCAGACGTAACTCCCAATTATAGTTTCTAGACTAGAACTTTTAAAGAAATTAAACGTTTGCCATTCTTTATTAACATTTTAAATTAGTTTACTACAAAATTAACATGGAAAGTAATTGCAAGCACCAACTAACGTTGCTACATAATTTCTCATTGTTGAAATACTAATGTGAAAACAACATGATTTTGCAAAGAAGTCAATGCGAGAGAATCTGAAAATAAATGAAGAAAAATAAAGGACATTAAATATTTATGTCGTTTGGTATCTATATCCATGGAAGAGATAATAGCAAATGATCCATTAATAATTGGAGAATTAGAGTTATAATTGCTCACATGCTTGAATATTTTTCACTCCTAAAAATTTAAGCCCTAGCAAAAAGTTTTCCAAATTAATAACTCGGTTTAGTGTAAACTCATGGCATGAAAAATTCATAGAGGTTCACAATTTTTGCCGAAGAAACCCTGTTATATGTGTGCCATTTCAATGATCAACAATTTTACACGTCTATCAATGGATAATGCCACGACAACAATTTTAAAAGAGGATTCAGTTAATAATCCTAATTTACATTATCTAATTCAAATCCAATTTGGTACGTGAGCTCAAATTCGAAATATCATTCAACACTCATTCTGAATTCCCCCGCCCCCCCCTTTCCTTTTTATTCCAAATGCTTGGGTTGGTCCGTAGCCCTTTTACTTCTAGCATATATTTTTCAAATTTTGCAGTTAGTCATAATTTATAAACCTAAAGATTTTATATATTTTTTTTAAGAAAAAAAATAGGAATAGCAACACGCAGAAAAGAAAACGGTACTTCAAATGAGATTCACCTCTTCACGTCCTCAAATCTTTATCGAATCCCTTTCTCTTCGGTAACCACCTCGCAACGCCGTGGCTCACGTCCTCACGTACTTGAAATGGGCGACACCCACATCAGGAGCCTGAGTAAAGACGAAAAAGAGGAACCGCCTTTAGGAGATCGTGGCTGAGAGCGAGGAGGGAGTCTAGGGTTTCTACGTGGAGATTGGGTATATTGAATTGTGGAGTCGGGCGGGATCATCAGCTTCGAGAGGGAGGCGATCGGAGGTGGTAGTGCGCCTTTGTATGGAGCGACGCGGTGGTGAAGCTCCTTGCTTCCTTCCTTTGCCTGATGTCGCTCCAAAATCTCACGCATGCTTCGGGGACAGTCGAATAGCTTCTGCATATGGTGATGATTGGGAATATGTGGAAGAAGAAGGGCCTGCAGAGATCATCTGGCAAGGGAACAGAAGAACAGTAAAGAAAACCATCAGGTTTTCCGAAGAAGGGATCGGACGTGCAACTGTTGAAAGAGGGTAACTCAGAAGATACTGCCTGTTTATGTGTTGAAAACTTGGCATACATTACTTCCTACTTTTCTTTCTCTTTGTGTTGGTTTTGGTTTGAATTTTAAATTTGAGGTTCGTAATTCACTGCCAGGATGCTGAAAAGCCGACCTTGAATCCTCTCCCTCCACTGTTCGAAGAATATTTAGAATATAAGAATTGATCGCCAATGTCAGCTCGACAGAAGTTAGAAAATTTCGCTCTCCAAGTGCCTAATTTTGGACTGAGCAGGTAGCTTATTATGATGGTCATACGTCTAGTTATATTTTTCTGGACTGATTTGTTGAACTTTTTTTTTTTAATGTTTTATTTTTTCCTGTCGGTTTGCTTAACAGGATGAAGCTCAGTGCTCTTTCATTCTGAAAAATGGAGCTTGCTGGTTTGCTCCACGATGCCTTCATCCAGTTCATATATCCTGAGCATTTTTGGAGTACCAATACTGTTTTCAGAATGATGGGCAACTGGTAAGAATAATTAGTGCAATTAAATTTCTTGTGCTTGTGGTGATGCTGCTGCTGCTGCTGCTTCATGTGCACAATGTTGCGGTTTTAGAGTATGCCCAGGATGCCTGTTGAATCGCAGTGCTTTTCTTCGAAATGGGAATGGCTGAAGGTTTATAATATACTCAATCGCGTCGCTATATGTGCAGATGCTGCATGTTCTCACTTTCGTTAGCTGCAATTTTAGCAGAAGATTGCCTTTTGAGTTGATTTGTAGATAGGACTAGCCTCCTAGGCGGCGCACTCATGCCGTCCATCTGCGAGCGGGTGGTTAATTATGTCGTGTGCTTTGCGGCGAGTCTGGTGTTGTGGTGGGATTTCTGCACCTCACGTTGATAAACTTTTGCATATTTGCACTGCTGCGAATCTTTGTGCAAAATGGTCTAGCTTACGGCATGTGTTTAGATTCAAGATTGATTCATGTCCACTTCATTAATTGTTGGAACTAAATCTGACTCCGTGTTCTTACTCTTTGTTTTCTGCCACGCTTTTGCAAATCTTCGGCACGGGCTGTCCATGGACCCACATGTTTGGAGTCGATGTTCTCAACCTCCGTCGCCGGCAATGGCCGTGGCTTGATGCTGCCAAGTCAGTTCATTCTCCACTGTTTTAGTATACCTTTGTGAGTTTTCTATGCTGCTTTGTGAAATTTTCGAGCTGAAAATTTCTTTATTGGAATAGCTCGGTCATGGCCAGAGTATTGGCTGAGGGAGAATAGTTAGTGACGGTCAGCGACTTCAGGTATCGATGTCAGACTGATAAGGATTGCGGTGTGAATCTGTGTAGTGAAGTCTTCGTCGAGCTCGTCATTGATGGTTCTGTAGAGAAGGACTTCGTTCGGAGGGAAGACATCTTTCGGTGAAGCACCGAAAGACGCTCTCAAAAAGTCTCGAAGAAGAAGATGCAGGGAAGAGAAAGAAATAAAAAACTGAAAATTGAAAGGGAAAATGAAAAAATTAGGAAAGAAATCAAAATCCGATTATAATAAGGAGTCGGATCTAGTTATAAGTTGGGCTGAAGTAGAGGTGTCAAAATTAGTCTTAAGTCCATATATGACCCACTTATGATTTAATCATAAATGGGTCATGTATAGACGACTTACATTTTGAAAAACTAGTTAAATGGGTTGTAAATGGGTGAATTTAAAAATCTATTTTTAACCCAAGCCTCACATTCTCTCGTACCCCAAAATGTTTTTTTTTTTTTTTTTTGTGTAAAAATAGAAATTAAAGTTAGTTTTTATAATTTATTTTTCCTTTTCTTTCATTTTTTCTTCCACATTCCTTGGTTGATGGCTGGCACGACAACGGCAGGTGATTGGCCAAGCAAGGCTCAAGCTCGCTAGATTTGGTGAGGCTAAGGCCTCAATAAGAGGCCTCAATAACAACCGGTGAGGATTGAGCCTTGCCGATTTGGCAAGACTAGAGCTCACCGGTGTCAAGCAAGCTCGAGATAGCTTGACGCCGGCAAGCTTGATCTCGCCGATTTGGTGAGGCCAAGGCATCGTCGATGATTGGCGAGGCTCGAGCTTGCCTGCAGCCGATTGCTAATCATTGTTATGGCTAGTGGCCAGTTGAAGAAGGAAACATAAAAAGAAGAAAAAAAAATTAAAAAATATTTTTAAAAATAAAATAAAGAATTTAAAAATAGATTATTTAAAAATAAAAAATAAAAAATATATTTTTAAAAATAATTTTTATAAAAACTATAGAAATTGTCCATTAAATTTGTATTGCATTAAAGTGTTTTAGCAATACCATTTTTCTAAAAAAGTATTATAAGAAATAAGCTTTAAAGGTTTTTAACATTTTTTAATTTTATTTACTATTTTCTCTTTAGTTTACATTTTAAATTTGATTTGAAGTTTTTATTCAAGAAACATATATGTGAAGAGCTTAAAGTGAATTAAATGGGTGGAAGTTGATTAACTTAAATTGAGTTAAATAGTAATGTGTTTCAATAATATGGGTTGACTTAGGTATAAGTCGAACATGGGTCATCAAATTTACACTACATGAAAATTGATCAAAATGAGTTAAATGGGTCAATATGGGTCGGACCATTTTTTACTCGACTCAAACCCGATCCGATCCACCCATTTGATTGTCCTAGACTGAACTAAGGGTGTTGTGGGCCGGACACTGAGTTGAGTTAAAAATCAATAGATTTAAATGTTTGGGCCATACTCGAGTCAAGCTTTGAGTTTGACTTGAGAAGGGAACCCAATCTAAAGTCCACTTTTGGTAATTAATTTTTTCAAAAATAATAATGATAAGGAGGAGAAAAAATGCATAATGCTCGGATACGTGATGTGTGACTTCTTTACCTCGAAACATTCTCTCAATACCCAATGGCGCTTGGGGAATAACATTCGATTCAGCCCTCATCAATTATCCAAAACAAGGTACCGAGAGAATGTTTCGAGGTAAAGAAGTCGCACATTACATATCCTTCCTTTGGGCATTGCGATGCTCAGATCGGTAGGGACAAGCGCTTTTCCTCTAGCCGGCACTTACTGTCTCAGCTGCAACATTTTCTAATCCACGAACGAGGAAACCGCTCCACATTCAGAAACGTGGAGCTGAAGAAGATGGTGATGGGGGTATGAGTCGATGACAACACTTGAGTCCATGAAATGGCGCAAAAACCTTGAGCTTTAACGGAAAGCTGGAACGACCGAATATAGAACAAGAATCCTCCTTCACGAGCATAAGAAAGGGGAAAAATTGGCTTAAAGCCCAGAAACGAGAATGATAACTTTTCAATTATTATTATTTATTTTTTTGAAAATTTATCTCTTCTTCTTTAAAGCTTACCACGTTGTCGTTATTGAAACGCCCATGATTAAAATGATTACGGTAGGATGGCTGATAAAAAAAGGACAAAAAAAATTGAAAACGAAAGAATTGTACAAAAGAAAAAAAGAAGATGGGATTCAAGGTTCTGTTAAGAAAATAGCAAGAAAAGGAAAACCTATTAGCATTTTCAAAATTGGTACAACTCTCCTGCAACTATCATTAAACAATCAAATAAACATGGTTCTTAATTTCATACCAATTGGAAACATATATTTTGAGTAAAAGTAAGACATACCGGTGGCATAGAGAGGAGTCCATGTATCCTTAAAGCCTAGAAACACGCCTTGGATTACAAAGGAAAGAATAATAGCAGGAACTATGTTTATTTGACTGTTTAATGATAGTTGCAGGAGAGCTCGCGAATATTGCATTAGATCTGGTACTTACCTTCATTGCCACTTGGGTGTCGATTGGGTTGCAATTGCGCACGCTCTTTCTCAGTGAGTTGTGCAATCCATCCGTGATTTTCTTTGGTTCTATATTTAAACTATTGATAACCGACCTTTAACTAAGGTCCAAATTAAAGGCGTTGAACCCAGCTGTGCAGCTAGCATTACACTAACTTTGAAAGCCCTGAAATTTAAATTATGGACGTGCCCTAATGACGTAATAGGTAACATATAACATTAATGAAATTCATGGAGCTCCAAGGGATCTTAGCTTCAAAATTTCTTGTAGCAGAGGTTAGCATGAGAGAACCCTATATAGACAGGTAACAATTGCAATTAGTTAATGCAGTGTAAAGTTCTTAAAGAATGGTAAGTGAATTAATCCTATGTGAGGAAATGCCCATTGTCACATGTATCAACTAAACAATTTTTATCGCTTTGTCTTCCTCTTTCCTTAGATAAAGGGACTTGAGCTTCTCTTCAGGTTCTCTGTTCAAAAATTGTTCCGCGGAACAGAAATAGATTAGCTCCTGCTATTCTTCTTTCCTTTGTAATCCAAGGCATGTTTCTAGGCTTTAAGGATACTTGGACTCCTGACAGGATGCCTCATGGGCATAATCCAAAGGCGGCGGGAAGCAAATATCGATGTTATTGAATATATGCATGATGAATTCTGAGGTACATATTGCAGAATTAATTCTAAAAGACGTGGACCTACTAAGGGATGTGGTATTCCATTTATTAATATCCTAACTAATGCAATCTTCATCAAACGGCCTTAAGTATATTTTTTTCCCTTATCCTTGTTAATGAACTCTACGCATGAGATTCGATTATTAATTAAGATTATCTATGTAATGTAATTTTAAAAGTGATATGTATTGCATGATATGAAACTAATTACCTTTAAATGTACATGCAATCTGGATTATTGTATTGACACTTTTTGTTTTGGTTTGCATAATGAAAACTATGAAAACTATGATTAGAAGCTCATACCAACAGATATGAGCTTCTAATCATAGTTTTCATTAAGCAAAACAAAACAAAAAATGTCAATACAATAATCCAGATTGCATGTACATTTAAAGGTAATTAGTTTCATATCATGCAATACATATCACTTTTAAAATTATATTACATAGATAATCTTAATTAATAATCGAATCTCATGCGTAGAGTTCATTAACAAGGACAAGGGAAAAAAAAATACTTAAGGCCGTTTGATGAAGATTGCATTAGTTAGGAATATTAATAAATGGAATACCACGTCCCTTAGTAGGTCCACGTCTTTTAGCATTTATTTTAATCAATATCTCATATTGGTAATATTTAGAATTAATTCTGCAATATGTACCTCAGAATTCATCATGCATATATTCAATAACATCGATATTTGCTTCCCGCCACCTTTGGATTATGCCCATGAGGCATCCCGTCGGGAGTCCAGGTATCCCAAAGCCTAGAAACACGCCTTGATTACAAAGGAAAGAAGAATAGCAGGAGCTAATCTATTTCTGTTCCGTGGAACAATTTTTGAACAGAACCCTGAAGGAAGCTCAAGTCCCTTTATCTAAGGAAAGAGGAAGACAAATCAAATGACTCTTTTATAAAAAATATGGATGTATATCAATGGGCATTTCCTCACGTAGGATTAATTCACTTACCATTCTTTAAGAACTTTACACTGCATTAACTAATTGCAATTGTTACCTGTCTGGATAGGGTTCTCTCATGCTAACCTCTGCTACAAGAAATTTGAAGCTAAGATCCTTGGAGCTCCATGAATTTCATTAATGTTATATGTTACCTATTACGTCATTAGGGCACGTCCATAATTTAAATTTCAGGGCTTTCAAAGTTAGTGTAATGCTAGCTGCACTGGGTTCAACACCTTTAATTTGGACCTTAGTTAAAGGTCGGTTATCAATAGTTTAAATATAGAACCAAAGAAAATCACGGATGGATTGCACAACTCACTGAGAAAGAGCGTGCGCAATTGCAACCCAATCGACACCCAAGTGGCAATGAAGGTAAGTACCAGATCTAATGTAATATTCGCGAGCTCTCCTGCAACTATCATTAAACAATCAAATAAACATAGTTCCTGCTATTATTCTTTCCTTTGTAATCCAAGGCGTGTTTCTAGGCTTTTTAAGGATACCTGGACTCCTCTCTATGCCATCGGTATGTCTTACTTTTACTCAAAATATATGTTTCCAATTGGTATGAAATTAAGAACTATGTTTATTTGATTGTTTAATGATAGTTGCAGGAGAGTTGTACCAATTTTGAAAATGCTAATAGGTTTTCCTCTTCTTGCTATTTTCTTAACAGAACCTTGAATCCCATCTTCTTTTTCTTTTGTACAATTCTTTCGTTTTCAATTTTTCTTTTCCTTTTTTTATCTTCCATCCTACCTGTAATCATTTTAATAATGGGCGTTTTGATAACGACAATGTGGTAAGCTTTAAAGAAGAAGAGATAAATTTTGAAAAAAATAAATAATAATAATTGAAAAGTTTTATCATTCTCGTTTCTCGGCTTTAAGCCAATTTTCCCCCTTTCTTATGCTCGTGAAGGAGGATTCTTGTTCTATATCCGGTCGTTCAGCTTTCCGTTAAAGCTCGAGGTTTTGCGCCATTTCATGGACTCAAGTGTTGTCGTCAACTCATACCCCATCACCATCTACTTCAGCTCGAGGTTTCTGAATGTGGAGTGATTCCCTCGTTCATGGATTAAAAAAATGTTGCAGCTGAGACGATAAGTGCCGGCTAGAGGAAAGGCGCTTGTCCCGACCGATCTGAGCATTGCAATACCCAAAGGAAACATCATGCTCGGATACGTGATGTGTGACTTCCTTACCTCAAAACATTCTCTCAATACCCAATGGCGCTTGGGGAATAACATTCGATTCAGCCCTCATCAATTATCCAAAACAAGGTACCGAGAGAATGTTTCGAGGTAAAGAAGTCACACATCACGTATCCGAGCATTATGTTTCCTTTGGGTATTGCAATGCTCAGATTGGTAGGGACAAGCGCTTTTCCTTCAGCCGACACTTACCTTCTCGGCTACAATGTTTTTTAATCCACGAACGAGCAAATCACTCCACATCCAGAAACCTCAAATTGAAGAAGATGGTGATGGGGGTATGAGTTGACGACAACCGTCTAGTCCATGAAATGGCGCAAAAACCTCGAGCTTTAACGAAAAGCTACATTGACTGGGGATAGAACAAGAATCCTCCTTCACGAGCATAAGAAAGGGGAACAATTGGCTCAAAGCTGAGGAACAAGAATGATAGCTTTTCAATTATTATTATTTATTTTTTTTTTTCAAAATTTATCTCTTCTCGAGTTTCCAATTTAGAATAGCTCCGAGCTGAAAAAATGGTAAATGCAAAAATGGTAGAGAGAAAGAGAGAGAAAGAGAGTGAGAGCAACGCATGTTGGTAGAGAGATAGTCTCTCGGAAATTCATGGCTCCATCCTGACTTGGTTTCAAGAAGAGCGCATCTCCAGGTTGACTTAGAGAGTCGGAAATTTATGGCTCAGCTTCAACAGTCTTATCCTCTCCTCTTCTCAAGAGCGCATCTCCAGGTTAACCTTTCTTTTGTTATTTAAATCTCTCTCTCTCTCTCTCTCTCTCTCTTTGTGTGTAACGCACGCACGCATCTAGATAAAAGAAAGGACATTCATTGTGTCTACATAGGCAATTGGGCTCTTCCTATCATATTCACTCCTTATAATTGTAAAAGGAAAAACACTGTAATTTGCATGAATTAATAGGGAAAAAAAGTTTGCCAAAAATCTAGCAATTTGAGTTGTGTAAAAAAAATCATAGTACCAAAAATAAATAAATTAATACTAACAATAGCGTGTCAATGAATGGTCTCAATGGACCTATTGAATCTTGACACTATTACTCTCAACCTCATATTATGCCCTAAAATATGGCAAAAGACCAGCAATTGCTCTTTAATTAACACGTTTACTGTTTTGTGTAAAAAATTATTTGACCTAAGGACTCTACACAATTCAAAGAAAACTTGTTGTCTCATATGTATTTGATTGACACAATTAGTGTCTCCTTAATGTAAAATGCAATTAATGAATAACTCTCTCGCAAAATCTCTTTCCCTCGTGGCGCTCTAGGTATCTGACTACGAAAAGCTTCATCCTCCATTACTAACATACTAGCTGCCATTATTGACGTAGCTGCACCCATTATTGCTCCATTAACATTATTATTTTCCATCTACAAGAAAAAATAAGAATTTTCTTAGCCTATTATGACAGATGTTTTATCTTAAGGGTAAACCCAATAACAAACATTAAAAAAGAAAAATTGTTAAAAGGATTAAGAAGGCTAGTGCAGCAACATTAGCAATAACATAATAAACTCTCGAAGGAACATGTAAACCAGCCACTGACTTGCTTAGCAATAGAGGCACATTGATGGATTTTGCAAAATATGCTGCTCCACTTCTTGAGATATGTCAAGACATATCTAGTGTAGGAAGATGAGATTAAAACACCAATCTTATGTCACACAACTACTTAAATTTTAGTGCTATCAACAATGGACAAGTGACTTCTCCAAGTGACCACATTCACATTATCTTAAGCAAAGAAACAATTTAATCAATGATAAACAATCTCAACAGGCGTCACCTGCAAGAAAAAATAATCGTAGGTTACATAAATCTCAAGAACTAGAAGAAGAATTCTTCATAGTACAAGTTTTGAAACATGTGTGCATGATGCCCAAGATACTACTAGTTTTGATTTCACAAGAAATATGTGAAGATATTCATAATCTATTAAACGGATTGAAAAATCAACAAGTGAAAAATCCCTGAAAGATAAACCTCAAGGGTATTGCCTCTAAGGGAACTTCATAATAAAATTAGGCATGCCAAATGTAGATATTCCAGAAACAAGAGCATCCTAGCCATTGCAATCCTCACTTACTAGTATTTAGAACATAGGTGAATAAGATGTTAATAAAACTAACGAGTGACACATGCCGTGAAGAAAGAATCTTTGTACCTTGCAAAACTTGCTTTGTCAATGGTCCAAGTGTCACGTAAGCATTTGTAGCATGAGTTGTATGCTGATATTCTTTTTTCTACACAATCAAAACAAGACTTAGAACTCATCAAGAGAGTTTGAACATTTGACTAGCTGATATATATATCAAGGAAGCTCTTCACAGGAAAAAGAAAGGAACTTTAGAATGAGGAAATCACACAGGTGTAACATCTTATTTACATTTCTAAAAGATTTAGGAAAAATTAAAATTCAGTTATGTCTTCACCCATGTGAAAATTAACCACATCAAAAGACCGTTATTTGCCAAGAGTGATTAAGAATTTCTCTTGCATCCACCACAGATGAAGATCCAAGTACTCATTCTCACCCCAGACAAACTAACAATAATACGGCAGAAAAATCACAAAAATAGTTAAAACGGTCAAGAGAATCTAAGTTATTACCAACACTTGATCCAATATCAACTGTATCACTAGTTGCTCTAATTGCTCCTTCTTAAGATCGGAACCTGGAGAAGATACACAATAAAAAAGATAACATGAAAGAAAAATTAAAGCCGGAAGAAAGGACAATCACAAAAGAAAGCTACAGACTCCTAGAGTGGCATTATCAAGCATGAAAATGGATCATTCAAAATAAATGGATAGCATCTCATAAGAGCAGATTTATTAGCATTAGAACAAAAGGAAAACCCATTTACCGAAACCTATTCGTTTGTAACTGATTGTCGAATCTGTTTGATTGATACCAAATAACATTGTCTCTAGAAAAGACCCAGGAAGAACTTAATTGCTTTGTCCCATGCATATGTATTTTTATCTATAATAGCTAAGATTTAACCCGATCCTTCAAGTATCTTTACAAATATCTTATGTCATCTATCAATTTGACATGAGTCTCCCCATTGCAATCTATATAAGACCGCCACAAATTTGGAGACAATAGGGTACAAATAACATAGCTGGACTAATCTACTTGGGCATTTCACCAAACATTTGATGTGCATTCGATTAAATGGCACGAGGAAACAACAAGATAGTGAGAACCACAACCCAATCAATATGAGATCATCAAGATTGAATCAAAAGTTACTAATATAATCTCAAGCATGACCGATGTTCATGCTAACAACAACAAAGCTCTTAGTTTCTTTTCCACATGTGTAATGGAAGAATGTACTGAACTTCCACGCTCAATGAAAAATGAAAGCTCCAAGGCTCCAAGTTGTAGAAGGTTTGAAGGAATCTATTGGTTCAATAAACTCGAGTCCATTGATGGAGCACACGGATTCGAAGCTCAATCGCGTGAGAAGATAACGATCCGAAGAGCACTGGATGTGGCAAGGTAAGCGGCGGTTTCCGGCGCCGATTAGCGGGGCAGAAGATTCTAGTATACGCAGAGGATTGAGAGAGAGGGGCTTTGAGGGCGTTTCACTTTAATTTCTTGAAGAAGATGAACGGAAACGTGAATCAAACAACTAAAATGCAGAGAATCAACATTAGCTTAGTAAAGCATAGATCAAAATAATTATGAGATTATTCTCAAATTGGAGTGGAGAGAGAACCTGGATCTATGTTAAGCGTTGTTGAAGAAGCGCCAGACCTTCAATGATGAAGAAGAAGATATGGACCTTCAATGGCGAAGAAGATGCGCGTCGTTGAAGAAGAGTAGAAGAAGAAAGACGAGCAAAAGAGAGAAGGGAGAGAGCAGTGTTCTAAGCAAAAGAGTTTGGAGAGGAAAAGTGAAAGGTCAGAGGGAAAAAGATGAAAAGGGAAAGTGTTTTCAGCTTCTGAGGCAGAGGAATTTGTTTTCCTAAAATAATACATAATATTTGTGTTGACCAGAAAGTCTTTTCCGTTGACCAAATTTTTTTAGAGAACCAAACGGCTAAAAATCCGGAAAACACTTTCTAGTAAAATACTTTCAATGAAAAAAACACACCCTTAAACTTTTAAATGAATGTGGGTCTAACTAAATATGTTGACGAGCTCGATTTTGGCTCCCTCTTAGCAGTCTTAGACTTTTGCTGTGCATTCTAACAAATGGTATCGAGCCTATAGTTGAGATTTCCGAGCAAGTGGATATTGTGGTGTAACAACGCAAACCTATAGAAAAATTGATATAGAAGGATACATAAATTAAGGGGGAGTAGCGCTAACATTAAGCTCACATGTGTAGGGGGGATTGTTTAGATACATGTGTGAGTGTGTTATGTTAGAGAAATCCCACATTAGAGAATTGATATGATGTATAGCATTTATTATATCCTAATTAGCCCATAACTCATTCCCTTAATTTTTTGAGCGAAGATGGGTCCAACCGCATATATTAATGAGCTCGGACTTAGGCTCTTTTTAAGCAATCTCCTTAAATGAAGATATTGGACATCTGCTATGTGCTCCCAACAAGGCATAAGCGATGCTTCGAGACCACCAAGAGCTCATTACAAGGCCCAAAGCTTGGCTGGAGACCTGCTATATGACATTCAAATGATCTAGACTATGGGGTTCAGCCTGTTTTCGAGCACGAATTCAATTCCTAAATGGCCAGACCAACCGAGGCTAGCCAAAAGAGTTTGAATGCTCACTGTCCGAGCATTGCATAGCTTGGACAATGGGCATTCATACATCTTAGACGCAATTACCTTGATGAGGCATAGGCTAACCCACCATGGATTTGAGACGACGGGCAGGTGATATAACGATTATGACCAAAACTATTACTTGAATTATATGAGGACAATGCTACGGACTAAAAATGAGTCATAAACATCCCAATTCGAGCCAATGTATGTGCACTTTGGGGAAACATAAGCTCATCCAAACGGTATTGCAACATAGTGTCGACACTAAGCATAAATCTTAAACAAGGATGGACCACTCTCATTTCCTTGGAAATGCTAGACACTGAGCGTCGTTTAACTCAAACTCAAGCCAAGCATGTGCCCATTCATCTTTGTCTCATGCGCTCAAATTTTTTTTTTTAATTTTCATAATGATTTTCTTTTTAATGTGAGACAGACTTTGGGAAAAAAATTAGGTTTCACTATCCGTAAGCTATAATATTTCTAATTTATATATGTGAAAGAGATACCATTTGTGTTTTTGTTGTTTTTTTTTTTTATCAATGGTCGAATGATAATTTAATCTTTGAGGCCTTTCCTTTTTATTTTTTGAATGCATGATGGTTGGTGCTAAAATTTAGATGTTGGCATGAATATTTGATGTGTGCCTTTTGTAATTTTTCTATAATTGTGTAATAGATTATGCGGCCGAATTTTGATATTTTAGAGAGTTAAATTATCCTCTGATTTTTTTTTTAATGTGGCAACTAATTTCTTTGAATTCCCGCTTTCCAAGGTGATAATACCTCTTAAAGTTTGTATCTCTCTCCAGCTATACTAACCAAAAGGCACGTTATAAGATGCCTCGAGACCTTAGAATCACAAGACAACTTAGGGTTTTATCTGTGGAGCAGGTAGGCTTTTTGTTTTGCGGAGCTTCTTTTCCTGCCAAACATTCACTCTTTCTTGCTCCCTCTTTGGTTGTTGTACGAAATAGATTGGACATGAATTCAATTGCGTTCACTCAAAATTTAAAAAATAGATTAAGGGACCGATGAGCACTCGTCACATGGCAATCGCGGAGAAGCCTCGCTTAATGTAGAGTAATAATCTTGTAGAATTGTGTCCCCTATGTTATAGATGAAGCGAAATATTTGTTTTTATGGCCTTTTTTGTCTTTTCTATCATATTTGCTTTTAGGTTAAAAGTGATACCTTTATATTAGCGATGGCAAAAACCCTAGCTATCAAAATGCTGAAAAAGGAAATAGAGAAGCGAGAGAAAGAGAGAAGAAAAAAGTGAGTTTTTTTCTTGATGAGGGTTCTCAATCTCTTTGTATCTTGATTTTGAGAGAAGATCGCCGTTGTATTCTAACTTTTCCGAAGTCAAGTGGATTCATAGAGTACCTCTGCGTGGAGACGTAGCCCAGTGCAGGTGAACTTCAATAACAAATTTTCTGGCATGTTCATCTGACTATGTTCTTTTATTACTATAATTTGTTTGGTGAATTGTTTGCAAGCGTTATTTTTCTGGAATTGACGTGCGATTTCGTAACAGCTGGTATCGAGCACTGGGTTAGCTAATCAAGAACATCGAGGGTTTTCGGTGACGTTTGATTGAAAGCAAACATGATGACAAAAGATAAAATCAAAATCAATAAGTTCAATGGATAGGATTTCAATTGGTGGAAACTACAAATAGAGAATTATCTTTATCGAAAAGATCTCTATGCACCACTTGAGAGTTGGAAACCCGAGATGGCGGAAGTGGATCCGATAGCAAAATCTGGATGGAAAACTATTGATCGAAAGGCATTAGGTGCGATTTGTCTAGGGTTGATGAAAAGATAGGGTACCACATCGTGAAAGCAAAAACTACAAAAGAAGTCATGGATATTCTAACGAATATTTTTTAGAAGCCGTCCACATCAAATTAGGTATTTTGCTAAAGAAACTAGTTAATATGAAGTTATCGATAAAGGTTTTGTGGCAGAGCATATTAATAGTTTCACGCAGTCACGGGTCAATTGGAATCTGTAGGCATAAATTTAGACATGAAGCTTCAAGCTTTATTAATTTTATGTTCTCTTCCAAAAAGCTACAATACCGCAATGCAAGGAATTTCGAGCCCCATGAAGGATGATTTAACTCTTGATGATACCGTGAGTAGTATCATGGATGAAGAGATGCAAAGGAAAGTCTCAGGTGGAGATAATTATTCTGCATCTACATCTTCAATGGCACTCGCAGTGGAGAACCGTGGAAGAAGTAAAAGTAGAGGAAATTTTAGCGGGCGTGGCATATCACAATCAAGGGGTAAGAGACAAGTTGCAAAAGATGAGTGTTGGTTTTGTCACAAAATCGGACACCGGAGGTTTTAGTGTGAAGCCTACAAAAAGAAGCAGAAAGATGAGAATCAATGAGCTAATGCATTGAATCTTTGCTAGATAACTTGTGTTTGTCTGCAGGGTTTGACTTGACAATAGATAAATGGTTTATTGATTGTGGTGCTTATTTTCATTGCACCTCGCAAAGAGACATATTTGATGATTATGCCAGTGGAGATTTTGGACAAGTGGTTGTGGGAAACGGCCACATGTGTCTCATTGTTGGGAAAGGAACCGTGATTGTAAATATCTCGGGTGGAGGACGTCTAGTTTCGCGTGAAACTAGGCATATTCAGAATTAAGGAAAAATCTAATTTCAACTAGTAAACTTGATCAAGAAGGTTTGGTAATAACCTTTGGATGCGGAGAGTGGAAGATAACCTCATGAGCAAGAGTAGTAGCAAAGGGAAAGCATACGGGTACACTTTACCTTCTCCAAGGAGACAATATCGGTGATATGATTGCAAATACAATGGTTGCAGGTAATTTATCTACTATTTGGCATTCTCATTTGGGACATCTTGGTGAAAAATGTGCAAAGCAGTTACACTCGAGGAAATTACTTTCGGGTTTACAAAAAAGTTGAGTTAGATTTTTGTGAGAGTTGTATTTATGGAAAACAGAAGGCTATTAGTTTTCAATTGAATGGATGACAAAATAAAGGCCAGAAGCTAAAGTTGGTTCATACTGATGTATGGGGACACTCGCTCGGAACTCTCTTATGGTGGTAAGAGATATTTTGTCACATTCATTGATGATGTAACAAGGAAGACTTTGGTCTATGCTCTTAGAGAAAAGTCAAGTATTTGGGATGTTCAGGATGTGGAAGACCATGGTAGAAAAAAAGAAACATGTTATCAAATTAAAGTTCTGAAATCTGATAATGGTGGTGAATACACAAGTAAAGAATTTGTAGATTATTTGAGTCAAGAAGGCATACACGGGTTAAAGATTGTTCCTAGAACTCCTCAAGAGAACGGTGTAACTGAAAGGATGAACAAGACTATTCTAGAGCGTGCGAGATGCATTAGACTACACACCGGTCTCCCATTACACTTATGGGCTGCCACAATTGATGTAGTTGTTTATCTTATCAACAGAAGTTCATCTAGTGCGTTGGATGGAGAAATACCACAAGAACGGTGGTCAGGTAAAAAGATTAATTATTCACATCTAAAAGGTGTTTGGTTGTATTGCATATACTTTGATTGACAGTGAGGATAGAAAAAGCTTGATGCTAAGTCCCAGAAGTGCGTCTTTATCGGATACGGTGGTGACGAGTATGGCTATAGACTTTGAGATTATGAGAATAACAAAGTCGTCCGCAATCGTAATGTGGTATTGCATGAAAAAAAAAACGATGTATAAGGATTGTCAAACAGAGCATGAGAATGTAGTACAACCAAAATATGTTGAATTACACACAATGCCCATGAAGACGTTTCCAGTAGATCGAAGTTCACTTGAAAGAGAGGTTCAAGATGAGCCTATTATTAGTGAAGAGATAGTTCAAGAGGAGCGTAGTGAGTAGAGCAAATGAATGACCCTGAAGTACCTATCTTGAGGAGGTCTACACGTGTGAGAAAGCCAAAGGTAATTTTTGATCCATCAGCTAATAATGTTCTAAGCCATGTCTTATATACAGATTCGGGAGAACCGAAGACTTACAATGAGGCAAAGGCAGACACGTCTCACTTGCAGTGGGAGTATGCTATGAAAAACAAGATGAGCTCGTTACTTCATAACAAAACTTGGGAGTTGACCAAGTTGCCCATAGGTAAAGAAGTTTTATTAAACAAATGGGTGTACAGGATTAAGAATGAAGCAGATGGTAGTATTAGGTATAAGGTGAGACTTGTAATTAAGGTCTTTTCTCAAAAAGAAGGAATCGACTACTCCGAGATATTTTCACCTGTAGTGAAAATGACATCAATTAGAGTTCTGTTGAGTATAGTTGCAGTGGAGGATCTTCATCTTGAGCAGTTAGACGTAAAAACAATATTTTTACACGGTGACTTAGATGAAGAATTATACATGGCACAATCTAAGGGTTCTGAAGTCAATGGTAATGAGCACATGGTATGTCGCTTGAAGAAAAGCTTGTATGGCTTGAAACAAGTTTCGCGGCAATGGTACTTAAAATTTGATGGTTTCATGCAAGAAAAAAGATTTACACATTGTGAGTCTGATCACTGTGTTTATTTTTACAAATATGATGATGGTAACATTGTGTATCTCTTTTTATATGTGGATGACATGCTGGTAGCTAGTTCCAATATGAAGAGAATCGTAGAAGTGAAGAAGATATTATCATCACAATTTGCTATGAAAGACTTGGGAGAGGCCAAAAATATTTTAGGCATGAAAATTATCAAGGACAATAAAAATAAGAAATTATGGTTGTTGCAGGGGAGTTTGATGTATGCCATGGTGAGCACAAGACCAGACATTGCACAAGCACTGAGAGTTGTGAGTTGATATATGCAAAACCCAAGTAGAGAGCATTGGAATGCCATTAAATGGATATTGAGTTATCTAGTAGGTACTTTCAATTACTCACTTTGTTATGGTGGTACATCTCTAGAGTTGCAAGGTTATGTAGATGTAGATCATTCGGGTGATCGAGATAGTGGTAAGAGTACCATTAGATATGTCTTTACAGTTGCGGGTAAAGCGGTGAGTTGGGTATCTCAATTACAAAAAGTAGTGGCTTTATTGACAACAGAGGCAGAATACGTGGCAATCACAAAAGCCTCCAAGGAAATCATGTGGTTACAAGATTATATGGATGAGTTACATCGAAAACAACCAATTAGTACACTGTGGAGTGATAGTCAAAGTACAGTGCACTTAGCAAAGAATGCAGCTTATCACTCAAGGACTAGACATATCAAGAAGCGTTATCACTTTATCAGGTCAGCATTGAAAGATAATGAGTTAAAGCTACAAAAGATTGATGGCTCGAAGAATCCAGCTGACATGATGACCAAGGTAGACAGAGAGAAGCATATTTTTTGTACTACTACCATTGGTATTACTCCATGTTGATTGATGAGGAGTATCGCAGAGGCACAAGTTTTTTAACTACTATTTTTTGAAGATGGATGCAAAGTTGCTGGGTGCTTGGGTATATTTGTCTTGAAGTGGGAGATTGTATAGATGAAGCCAAATATTTGTTTTTACTGGCTTTTTTGTCTTTTCTATTAGATTTGCTTTTAGGTTAAAAGTGATACCTTTATATTAGCGATGGCAAAAACCCTAGCTGTCAAGACGATAAAAAAGGAAATAGAGAAGCAAGAAAAAGAGAGAAGAAAAAATTGAGTTTTTTTTTCTTGATGAGGGTTTTCAATCTCTTTATACTCTGATCTTGAATTGTATTCCAACTTTTTCCAAAATCTAGTGGATTCGCAGAGTGCCTATGCGCGGAGACGTAGCCCAGGTTTGGATGAACTTCGATAACAAATTTTTTGACGTGTTCATCTGATTCTGTTCTTTTATTAATATATTATGCCTGGTGAATTGTTTGTAAGCATTATTTTTCTGGAATCAACGTGCGATTTCGTAACACCCTATCGATACAATATAACTAGTTGAAATTGAAAACTCATGTTCTGATGTGAGTATGGTTTTCATGTTAAACTTTTTAGGATACTCACTAAATCTTGTCATAATGATCAACTCAACGCATTTTTTCATAAACTTTTCTAACATTCTTTCCTCTGTTTCTGATTAAATCAAGTTTGTTTTTTTTTTTCCTTTATTGTATCTTTTATTAAGTGCTCTGGGTGGTGAGGATTGATCCGTCACCCGCAAATCTTGATCCTATGGAGCTTTCTAAAAAGATCACCAAACAATTAAATGAGATGAAAAGTTAAAAAGAAAGGTCAGCTTTATGCTTGAAATTGTGCATGTAAGAAAACTAATGAAGAAGTAACGCATGTCATTTCCTCTAAATAACGAAAACTTGGCTAGCGGCTATAGCACAAAAGGGCATTGTTCTAGCAAATATAAATCGATTCGAAAAGGACGAATGTCTATTAAAAAAGGAAAAAAAAAAAGAATGAAAGAGACAAAGTAAAGAGCATAAGAAAATTAAACTTTTACTGTGGCTAATCCAATTCATTAGGTGGCAAGTGTCGACACCATACATTTGTAAAACCCTTCATTAGCAGGTGCATCGTACCGTTAAGAATTTATCAAATAAAAAAGGCCTTGGAAGATAAATTCTTTAATTTGTAGCGGATCCAACGAAGCATTGAGAAAAACTTCATTTGCGTAGTCTGACGTACGAGTGTTATACCTTGTAGAATAAGGCCAGCATGATTCGACTAAGTGCATATGCATTTTCCATCATTTAGCTTAATTGACAAAATTAAAAAAAAAATTGAAACTAAATTGGTAAAAGTATAATAGATTTATAAATTTTTAAACTATTTTCTTGCAGAAAATGGATAGTGTTTACTTCTATGCCCGCCACGTCTGCATCTTGCTTCACATCTATGCTTGGTATAGGCAACTTTGATAGGGCTTTGCCATGTGTCTCATGTTCATCAATAATTATTGTTTCGTTGACTATCAAAAAAAAGTTAACATCTCAATATACCTTTAGGAAAAAGCTTTAGAAATGTGTTAAACTTATTGCACTTGTACCAATTTGGTTATAAATCTTGTGACCTAGAGTCAATTCAATCATTCAGGCTAATTTTGGTCAAATATTATTAACGTGGATGTTGGTGGCCTATGTGGTACAAACGGTACTAATATAGATAACTTTTAATTGTAATATAGCTTTTAATCGGCTATTTAGCTGCAAAAATCCTAACACAATATGGGAAAAACCCATATGGCAAATCAAAATTCATATGTCTAGAGAAGAAGATGGAATTTCACAGTAAGCTTATTTTTCTACTGAGTATGGAATCTTGATGTGAGTCTCTGTTTGATCCGCAAATGGAAATGAAGCAAAAGGAAGGAGATAAGCCCCAAGCCCATAGAAGAGTGCCTGTGCTCGGTCCTTGTAACAAGCTCCAATTCCAGTCACAGGTGTCTCAAAATTGTTTGTGCGGCTTCTTCTACACAAGCTATTGGCTTTGCACATATGCCTCGTGATAATCATTTTAGTTCTAGCTTCAAAATGTTTAGGAGGTTGAGTCCATTTCCATGTGCAGATGCTGCTGGAAGATTGGCCTAACTAAATTCTTTCTCAGGAAATGCAATATCTCTATATTGCACTTCAAATACGTGAGGTTATACTGAATGATTCATAAATACACACATGCTCCTAAAATGACCACAATCTTGTTTGGTTAGTCAAGAGTGCAACTTTCGAAAGTCTGATCCAAGTGAGGCCGATCAAGTCCTCACATGTAGTGCTTGAGCATGACCCCATTCGGTAAACTCAGCGTTCGTGAATGGATTAGGCCTAGCGAACATTTGGGTACTAAGTGTGGTTGGTTTTGAGAGTTAGGACGTGCTTGGAGGGCAATTTAGTCACTTTATGCACAAGGTTTTATCTCTAATACATAATGGCATTTCTAGAACTGAAGGAGGGAAAGTAGCGATGAACTAAAAGGGGAGGATTATATATAGTGTTTTCTCTATTAAAAACCTATAGTTCAGGCCTTGAAGTTTAAAACGATCAAAGTAAAATGTCCAAACAATTAGAAAACCAGAAAATTATGCCTTTAGATATCACATTGTGCAAAATATACAATTCTTATTTTTTGTAGCTAGAAGGTGCATATATATGTATAAAGATATATTTAGCGTGATTTTGTATTTCCTTTGATTAAAAATAAGAAATGACATATAGTAGAATTATTATAACTAGAAAATGGTACATCAATCATTGAAATATCTCTCTTAATCAACTTCTATGTGTTGCATACTATGTGTTCGGTCCATCTTTTTTTAGAGAGTTTTGTACGTTTGGAGCCCATCTTAGTTTCCAAAAAATGACTGGTTGGCTAGATATTCCATTGTTTTGGGTCTATGTAAATATGCCCCATCAATCACAGAAGTTGAGCAAGAGAGAAAGGTGATATCATCTAGCATATGTTGAACATAAGAAACTTTCTTTTGGTTAATAACAATCTATAATCACTGGAAATTCTCTCATTGTTCAATATCATCCTCCATTTTTGCTTGAAACTTTAAGAAATTGGCTTGATGTGTTCTTATATGTTAAGTGCAGCATCATGTCACATGCCTTTTTTTTTTCTTTTTACATGGATTGCAGGATGAGTGTTGGCTGAGGAAAAAAAATGTTATGCTGATGGTAGGGTGAGCACCAAGTTTGGTACAAGAACTGGATTCAGCCGATCTAGACCAATCGGTTTAAGGTCGATTTTAAGAAGAAAATGTTCAATTCTTGGTTTTGTGAACCTAGAACTGGCCTAGGACCACTTAGTTCCTAGTTCCAACACTGAAATCATTTCAATTAATCTGGTTCCCAAATTGAACCGGTTCTTAAGCCTTTTCAAAAAATATATATTTTTTGCCCTTATAGAGAATCAAAATCATGGTCTTCAACATGAACAAATGCCAACATAACCGTTCGACAAACATATTTTTTCGTAGTGAGATTATACAACTTTTTTTTTTTTTTTTTTTAGTATTTGTTGTTTTACCTAAGAATAAAATTTTCCAAACTCGACCGGTTTGATTCACTATTTCAATCTTTTGAAACCAACACACCTTAAAATCAATCTTCAAAGCTAGTAGAGTTTTATTTTTATTTTTTCAAGTTAGTGAAACCAACTTTTTTCTCCGTTTTTTTTTTCCGTCCTTTTCCTCATTCCTTGGTTGCTAGTGCACTCCATCGATCATCACCGTCAATACCCGCACTACAGCGATCACCTCCCTCCACTCTTCCACCCTCTCCGTTTGTAATGTACTCCATTTTTTTTCCTCCCCAAGAGAATCAAAGACAATTGACTATCGACAATGAGGGACACAAAGTTATTGCTTCAAAGCAAATAAGTATATAAATATCAATACGTACCAAAAGATGAAAAGATATCTAAGAACCAAATACATATATTTTATAAAAAAATAAAAGTTGATAAAATAGCATAAATCATTGGAAAATTAGCAATAGCTTTCAAAAATGAATTTGTATAGAAGAGTTCGGCTAGAATGCTCTAATGTAGATAAGATCTCTTAAACAATATGTAAAAGATGCAATGTAATAATTAAAAACAAGTCGATAAATAAAGATGATCTAATTGGCATCTACTATACCCAACTCCACGAATTGTTGAAACTCATAATATACGCAATTAGGATTGAAGATAAATTCGGATTTGGGTGAAAATGGAAGGAGCATCACTAGTGTTTCTCTCTAGTGACTGCTGCACCTATCATTTGGTGCTTGGGTTGCGAGCCAAAAAAGAAGATAATTAATGTCATTTTAGGAAAAGAAATATAGAATTCCGGGTAACGTGCATATGTCCTAAATCAAAGGCCAAAAAAGAATATGGCTAAAAGAATTAAAAGAATTAAAAAAAATTTAAAAACCGAAGCTGAAAAATCGTGTCAGAAGAGAAGGTAAGTTATTGCCATTTTTTATGATAACGATATCGAAGGCCTTGGAGGGGAGAATACAGTTTAGCTGGCGCCTCTCCATGGAGTGGGTGGGGCCCGGTGCGACGGCGGTTGTATTCCGGCTTACACGTTGGAGGCTGGAAGCCGTTGCGATCTTGAAACTCCTAGAAAAACAAGATCCGACGGTCCCCCCACTTCGTACGGAGGAACTCAACATGCCGACGTGGAAGTTTCTTGACCCCTGACGTGGGCCCCACTAGAAGAGACGTGAACTCGTGAAAGTCTCAAAATCGAATGGTAGTGCCTGCATTTTCCCATAATCCATTTTTTACCTAGTCAATTGTGTGTGGGGGATGGGCAATTTAGCGTGTCATATTTACCAACGCATTGTTTCTCACATATTTTGTTTAATAGTGAAATATGAGCTACTTGCTACTATTGAGAATATTTATTGCTTCCAAAAGTAAAAGGAATTGCACAATTCAGTTGTCTAGAAGTGACCATTATATGCTAGTTCTTCTAGTTAGATTCTAGTATTGTTGATATTGTAGTGGATCAAGGAGAATACTCGTCTTGGTAGTGTGAACAAGGTCATGGCTCTTTCTGTTTATTTTCAAGAATATTGTTAGGCACTTACTAACATTTGATTCAACGGCTTTTGAGATTAAAATATAGTGATACATCCAATCAATTAACTAAGAATGATGTAGACTACTTCCTATGGCCGAAGTAATAGTCTTTACATATTCCCAAGGGGATGAGATGGGTGTCTTCCAGAACCCTAAATATTGCTATGTAAACTTATGTTCCTAAGTATCGTTTCATGAGTCATGGTCAGCTAAACTAATGAGGGATTTCCAAATTGTTAGAAATCATGTCACCCATGCATGTGCTATTAGAGCATTCACTTTAGTGTCTTAATAAACGGTGGTATTGCGAGTGCAATGACTAGAAGGACAATTTAAGTTGTGCCCTGTTTTGTTTATAGATAGCTTACATCAAAAAGAAAAAGAAAGAAAGTGTACAACATGTGCTATGTGGGATTCATGATAGATGGAGCAAAATGGTCGGTAAAGAACACATACATTAAACTCTGTTGACACCTAAATTTTGGCGACCTGTTTAGTTATTCATCGCGTTAAAAAAATAGGGGTTAATTTTATCCCTGAAAAAAGATTAATTAATTGCATAGCATATAGTTTTAGGTGCTTTATTTTTTAATTTGCATTTACATTAGGTCGGTGACAGATGGGCTCGAATTAATTGTTCAGAATTTTAATTTGATGAGTTGGGCTAAGCTCACGAAGTGAACAAATCAGCCCAAGCCCGTATCCTTGGAGAGATTTTACATATTTATTTGTGCGAGATTTCAAATTTAAGAAGAATCCTCTTGCAATCCTGAATTATATCAAAAACAAATATTGCGTTCGAAGAAAGGAATTTTCGTGGATATGGATTTGGAAAAATTAAAACTCTAACTCGTGGCCTATAAATAGGTTAAATGCGTAGGGTTTAGGGGCCGGACAAGAGAAATACGCAGTCACAAAGAAAGAGAACTCACGTTCTCCACGGTGGGGATCGGCAGTCATAATCTCAGAGCTCACTTGAGAGACACACGGGAGAAAGAGAGAGGAGGGTTCTCTCGGCCAAGCCATCGTATGGCTCTCCACCTTACCGTCGCTGCTGCGTCAAAGCCACCACGATGAGTCATTCCCATCCCAGCTGTTCTGAGGCCCCTTGTCGATTTGCTGTCCGGCCAAGGTACGATCTTCGACGACGATCACTCGCCAAGGAGCCTCCCGCGCCAACGAAGACGACCGAGAAGACCTCGTTGGATTACTTGAAAAGAAAGCCCACGACAATCAGATTTCGTGGTTCCCATTAAGGTCCACTTGGCGATACTTGGAAATCAAAAAGGAATGATAGAGAAAAAATATATATTGCTGAACCATAGCAAAAGTTGCAATCTCCACAGTTTGTAGCAAATTCGGACAATTTTGCAATGCTGGTCCATCTCTTTCTGACGCGTACACGTTGCTCAGCCGCGCCTGACAATTTTCTTGTAGATTTTCCAGGTTCTCCTTGAACGTGCACAACAAGAAGCTGAGTTGAACTGAGGCCACGGAGCCCGTGACCATCCTGAGGTGATTCACCTCGAGACGATGTGTCGTCCTTGCCGCCGCCGATCATGTGGTGTCGCTTGCCACACTCACTGTTTGTTGTTCAAGCCGTCTTCAGGTCTCATAGAGCCCGTTCGGGATCCCATCACGACAACAACCACGGAGATCCTTTGCCGTGGGTCCTCTTGGCGAGCGCTCCCGTCCTCACAGCTAACCGAGCGCCACCAAAATCCGGTCCCGATATCCAAGTCCGAGCTATGAGTCTCGCCGAGCATTACCATATTGCTTTGCGAGTAACTGTTCAAGTCCAAATATGGAAGCCAATATTCGGAATAGGTAAAATTTTTGTCTATTTTGATTTCTCAAAATTATGTTTCCTTATTTGATATATTCGTTGATGCACATTATTGAAATTCTCGATATGCTGAGATATTTGTGAACTCGAGTAACCTTCTAAATTGGGAAATTTTCCCAATTTCACAACGTGCATATAATCGATAGTCTAATTTCCCGCTCGAAATATGACTCACAATCACACGAAAGAATCGCCAATCCGATCTCCTGCTCAAGATTCGATTTGCGATTTATGTAAAATTGGCCAACCCAATCTCCCGCCCGAGATACGGTTCGTCAATTTGGATATCTTGCTCGATTTGCTGTCGTGCCGTTTAAGTTAATTTTATTCTCTTAAAAAAATCCAAAAAAAATGTAGGCTAGAGTTAGATTTGTTTCTTATTCTAGGGTTTGCATATTTAGAATGGGGATTTTATTTCAAATTTTAAAAATCAAAAATCAAATCAATTAATTTAGGTTGCTGGTTCTTTCTTAATTTGGATTCCATGTTTAATTATTTGGCAATTACTAATTTCGAAATTTAAAATAAAAAAAGAGGAAAAAGGAAAAAAAAAATCATCATGCATATGCCATGTAGAATTAGGGCATATTTTGTACGTCATTACATATTAGGGTAAAATTGCATTTAGTTTAATATAAGTTTGGGTATTTTCTTATATAGATTGCATTTTAGGATTATTTGGGTTAAGATAATATTTTAGTTTAAATCAGGATTTGATTCAACCTAATTCCTAATACAAATTGAATAGAATCTTAATCTAATTAGATAATTTTCACATTTTATCTAATTCCGAGTTTCATGAAAAATACAAAAAAAAAAAAATGTCTTTGAATAAATTAGCTCCATTCTCTAGGATAGATTGCATTTTTAGAAAAAAAAAATGTCATGTAAATGTCATATAGGATTAGATTCATGAAATGCACGTCATTTAGAAATTGTTATTAGGTCCACTTAATTAGAAATTGCATGACATTAGAATTAGGTCATTTAGTTATATTGCATTGCATACTGCATGATTTTCATTAAATAAGTGAAAGCAAACAAAAAAAATTGCGTGTTAATTAGATATCATATCTAGGACTGTTATGTGAATTCTGATCTAACAATGCAGGTGCTTTCGTTTTAAGTTTTGCAATTTATTCATTGTTTATTTGGGTGTTAATTGGTGGTTTGTGTACTCGCATGGTCACCTCACATGTTAGGGAAATAGATTTAAAATCAATCCAAGCTACTTACCAAACAATTTTTTTTTTCAAAATAAAAGAGAAAGGTACCGAAAGGGCGTTAGAGAAAGCTAGCGTAACCAAGTCCCCGAACTTATAAATCTCTGGTTTGTAGGAGTAAAATAGATCTCCCGTTACTTTACTTAGTTTCTAATCGACCCACCAAAAATAGATTAGTGGCGACTCCTAATTAAAAAGTTTGCACGTTAAGAACTTGAATCGAAAGTCGTGAATTGGTATAGGCTTGGGAGAGCCCGAGTTAAGTCTAGGCTTAACAATCCATTAGCCAAACCTTAGGTGGTTCACACCCGAAAAATTGGTCGTGAGAAACTCGCTGGAGGGATTTGTCCCTCTTTATGTTTTGATGCAATCTTAGTGAGAATTTATTTATTTATTTTGTCTATGGTGGTTTGCTTCATTGTCATCTTATCATCGCCTTTTATCATGACTCACTTATTCGTATTGTATTTCATGATGTTTCCTAATCGTTAATAAAAAATTATGTTAGGATATATTTCTCTATTAGGGAGCTACCTTTTCTACTACAACCAATTTTTCACTTGTAACTTCACCACAAACAATTGTTATTTTTGTTAGGCATGGTGAGAAATGCATACTTTCATATTGCTTTATTTTCTCCTTGAAAACACAAGAGTCGGGATGGAGCTATAATAACGTCGACATGAACACATGATATTCGAATGATCTCTAAAGATATGCATGTATAAAAAAAAAAAAAAAAAAAAAGCTCAAGCATATGTTACCATTAGGCTTTTGAGCACTATGTCGGTTCATTTTTCCATTAAACCTAACTCTTGAGAAATAGTGCAACTTGATCATCTATTTTCTTTCTCTTTTTGCGACTTGTAGATTATTACATGTCTGAGATTGACATGCAATCTTACATGATGCAGTCTATGCCATATAATGCATTTATTGATCACATGTATATTAATGCATGCAAGGATTTGATTCCATCTCATCTTATCTTCCTCAAAAGCAAGGTAAGAAATTGATTTAAGGTATTGCAAATTTCCACACCAAAGTTAAGAATGACCATGTTTCATTGCTGAATTGCCATCTTAGACCTGAACTGGTGTTGGTGACTTTGCCTAGATTTCACATTGTTGCATTTGTGTATGAAGCTCTAGGCTCAAGAAACCGACACTATGATAAAGCTGCAGAAAATAATTCTTGTTGAGGGCTTGAAACTCAAATAATTATTGTCGATAAAAGCAAATGGATTCCTCTTACGTTATTCGTGTAGAATTTCAATATTATTCTGTTTCTGGAGTTGGAAGATTGGGTTTTGTAAATTTTAAATGTTTGGCTCGTGCATAAGAAAGAATTGAAAAGGTCAGACAGGTGTTCCAAAGACAACTTCTTGTTACTTATGCTTCTGGGCATGTAATTAACATATCATGTATGACCTTAGGATATAGAATCTGCCCCATGTTTACTCAGCTCAGCTCTGGCAAAGAACGAGCAACAATTTTGCTGTATTATTTTTGGACAAAGACAAACAAAATTCAACTAAAAGAAAATACTATGCCGTAAGCCTAGATGATTATCCAAAAGATTAACCAAAAAATGAAACGTTAATTTATTGGCAGTTGATTTGGGCTTCGTAATTGCAGTCAGAGCTATTATTTTCAGTCATTCAATTAAACAATGTCAATGTTTCAATCCTAGGATTACTTAATATATCATTTTCTTCCAGCGCGCATGTGCAAATGAGCAAGAAAGAAAACGGACTATACATACTTCTTTCCAAAAAGAAGCAATTCTTCATCCCAATTTGTGGCGATCTTTGGCAGGGTTTAGCGTACAATAAATAAATAAATAAATGAGGAGGAAGAGGAGGAAGTAGAGGCCTTATTACAAAAATTGAGATCCTTAGTAAATCTTCTTTAGATGAAATTGTCACTTTCTTTTTTCTTAATATCACTATAAGATGTATGTTGGTGCTAACCAAATTGGACCGCTCAAATCGAGTGTAAGCAAATATTATAAATAATTGTTCGAATTGGGATTTTTCTAAATTTTAGAGAGTAGAGTTGCATCATAAGTTAATTAATTGTAAACGATAGACTAATCAACAATTAAATAGTGGACTCACGTTAAGCAACACAGCCGAGTATACTTTGCATTTTTCTTTTTCTTTTTCAATGCCTTCTGAAAGATTAACCATCCCGCCCAAAATACCAATCGAGATCCTTTCTTTATCTCTCTCATATCCCCCCTCTCTCTCTCCCTCCCTCACTCTTCTCTCTCTCTCTCTCTCTCTCTCTCTCTCTCTCTCTGTGTTTCCGAATATAGCTACTGCAGATTTGGAGTTGCAGTTGTCACTATTTTCTTGTTGAAGAGTTTGTGTCATCGTTTTAAATAGTTTTAATTGCCTTTCTAATGTCCTTAGTTATTGCCACCACCATTTCTCGATTTTCCAAAGCCACGCCTTCAAAGCTCTCTTCTCTCCTATTTCACAACTAAGAGATTCGTAGAGACTATGACCTGAGTGATATTGATTTGGAAATTTACTATCATTAAACTGAGCTGATAATTTAAGTTCACTTTATCATCATTGCGATAGTTTGAAAGGAATTTTGCTTCAAAACTTGCTTGTAGACTCAACGACCGAACCACACACGAGATGTTTGATGAAATGTACAAATCAGATTTGTATCAACTTGTCTCCAATTTTTTATTACCTTGAGAGTGTTTCTGCATGTATTATCTCTGTTGTTCCGTTTTGCTTTGTGTCCTTATATTTTCTGCGTGATTATCTCTGGTAATGTCATTAAGTACTTGAATTTTCGTTGTTAGTTCTTTGCATCCTACCAATCTTCTGCAATATTGAGGCATCATTGTCGGAAAGGCCAGTGAACGAAGACGGTTGTCTTGTGGAGGTTGAAGATGGATGGTGACTGGATAAGAGGCACTTAATCTCGTATTTTCCAAGGAAGTCGGTGGTAAGCTGAATATTAATTTTTCTAGCTTTTGCTTAGAATTTATGAATGAATTGGATATGTGAGATTCTGGGAACAATGAAACGTTGAAGAAGACAAACACAAGGCATCTAGAGGAAAGAAATGAAAATAAGAAAGATATGTAAAACAAATAATGAAAGAGAGGGAAACTGATAAAGATGTGTTCAATAAAGATAATAGAATATGGGCTTAGTGTAGGCTTGAGAGCATTTATATTTATTTCTTGGCCTTGCTAAGTTCACATCTTATTCTACACGCAAATCAGGCCCAAAAGCCTTACTTATGTCCTTGTGAGTTTTTATGTTTGACCACATCCGTGGATGGGGGCCCAAGGGCCCAGCCCATGCCCCTTTTTTTCAGAATAAATAAAATAAAATAATAAAATCCCAAAATAGAAATAAGGAGAAATTATAATTTGATCATATCGATAGCGTCTAGGCATAGAAGGAGAAATAATAACAAATAATAAATAATAATAAAAGGATCAAAAATAAAAAATGGAAAAATAGTTAGAAAATTAGGTCTTGATTAGATTGTTTGATCTAGTATCAGATTTAGTTTACATTCATTTAATTCGTACACATATGGTTTAGGTTTATGAAATTCATAAAAACAGAGAGTGGGTTTAGAGATGATGACAAAGCTGACTAACGGTTCCCACATGGATTGGGTTCTCCAAAGCTTATCTCGCACAATGTTAGAGTGTACATACGAAATTCAATTAATCCTAAAAGATTTTTATGTGAAGGAGCTATTACTAGCCTATTAGGGCCAACTAAGAGCCAAATGAGATACGAGAGAGTATCCCACTTCCTATGCAATCAAAGATCTAAAAACAGGACTTGATTATGCTAATTGCCTAAATAGTGCTAGTCCAATGCCCTAACTTGATTTATTTATTTATCTAATATATTTAGGCAATCTTTGACTATGTTAGTTTTCCTATGCCTCAAATGATGTGCATGCATGAGTGCGTAATCAAAGAAAAACAAAAAAAAATCACAGTCACTACCATAAAAGAAAGTGTAAGAATGGCTAAAAAAAAATACGTATAGTGCAAGAAAGCAAAATTTAATAAAGCAAAATTAATAAAGTGTCGGACAAATTATAAGCTAAATTCAAAGTGAATCAAATTTCTTATCCAAAAGATCAATTTACTAAAACTAAATTATATCAAAAGTACTCACTAATATCTCTTATTTAAACATATGCTTTGAAACTAAGCTAAATCTAGCACTAAAAGTTAACAGCTTAATCAAGGTCTCTATTTCAAGCCATCTTTCCATTTTTTTTTAATTTTTAATTTTTTTAATAAAAGGGGACACAACACGTGCAAGAAGTCTTCTAGCCCAAAATTCTGAGTGGAAAATTCTCATTAATCTTTTGCCGGAAGTCTTCTAGAAAATGTATTTGGAATGTAAACAGCACGTGCACGAGGCATGCATAGGGCGTGCATGGATGGTGTTGATGACGAAAACGATGGAGATGGAGCCGGCAACGAAGACGATGGAGGCGGTGGTTGGCCTAGACGCGTCATCGATGATTCGCTGGTGAAGATAGCCAAGGGAAGTGCGGAGCTTGGGGCAGGGCGGTGGCTGGATGAAGGAGGAAGAGATATAGAAAAGAGGATAGGCGTGATAAGTACTAAATTTTTAATGAATTTACTAAAAATACACACCGTGTTAGTTAGTGACATGGCCCTTATAAACAGTAGAATATTTTCTATATTATTCACCTCTAATTCCTAAAAGCTTTGTAGAGATTCATTACCTATTTTCTTGACAAATCGATCCTTTCCTCCAGCACTCATGGACAGAGATATTCATTAGGAATCCATCCATGCTTCACGGCTAAAGGGCAAGAATATTCATTACGTGCTAGTCCTTATTCCTTGTACCAGTCCATGAAATCTAGAAGTAAATCTATAATAAAGCTATTTGTTAGACTAGAAAGTCTATCATAATTGTTAAGTCAGGCGTAACTCCCAATTATAATTTCTAGACTAGAACTTTTAAAGAAATTAAACGTTTGCCGTTCTTTATTAACATTTTAAATTAGTTTACTACAAAATAAATATGGAAAATAATTGCAAGTGCCAACTAACATTGCTACATAATTTCTCATTGTTGAAATACTAACGTGAAAATGACAAGATCTTGCAAAGAAGTCCATGCGAGAGAATCTGAAAATAAATGAAGAATACTAAAGGACATTAAATATTTATGTGGTTCGCTATCTACATCCATGGAAGAGATAATAGCAAATAATCCATTAATAATTGGAGAATTAGAGTTATAATTGCTCACATGCTTGAATATTTTTCACTCCTAAAAATTTAAACCCTAACAAGAAAAAAATCCAAATTAATTTTAGTGTAAACTCGTGGCACAAAAAATTTATAGTGGCTCACAATTTTTGCCAAAGAAACCCCGTTATATGTGTGTCATTTCAAAGATCAAGAATTTTACAAGTCCATCAATGGATAATACCACGATAACAATTTGAAAAGAGGATTCAGTTAATAATCCTAACTTACATTATCCAATTCAAATCTGATTTGCTATGTGAGCTCAAATTCAAAATATAACTTAACACTCATTTTGACCGTAATTTCCCCTTCTTCTTCTTTTTTTCCAAATGCTTGGGTTGGTCCGTAGCCCTTTTTACTTCTAGCATATATTTTTCAAATTTTGCAGTTAGTCATAATTTATAAACCTAAAGATTTTATATATTTTTTTAAGAAAAAAATAGGAAAAACAACACGCAGAAAAGAAAACGGTACTTGAAAAGAGATTCACGTCTTCACGTCCTCAAATCTTTATCGAATCCCTTTCTCTTCGGTAACCACCTCGCAACGCCGTGGCTCACGTCCTCACGTACTTGAAATGGGCGACACGCATTTAGGAGATCGTGGCTGAGAGCGAGGAGGAGATCTCTCTCACTCTCTCTCTCTCTCTCTCTCTCTCTCTGTGGCGGCACCAAGGCGGCGAAGAAGAGGGGGGCGACGTTCGTGATCATCAGCTTCGAAGGATTTCGACCAAATTCTTCAAATGGGCGACACCCACGTCAGGAGCCTGAGTAAAGACGAAAAAGAGGAACCGCCTTTAGGAGATCGTGGCTGAGAGCGAGGAGGGAGTCTAGGGTTTCCCACGTGGAGATTGGGTATATTGAATTGTGGAGTCGGGCGGGATCATCAGCTTCGAGAGGGAGGCGATCGGAGGTGGTAGTGCGCCTTTGTATGGAGCGACGCGGTGGTGAAGCTCCTTGCTTCCTTCCTTTGACTGATGTCGCTCCAAAATCTCACGCATGCTTCGGGGACAGTCGAATAGCTTCTGCATATGGTGATGATTGGGAATATGTGGAAGAAGAAGGGCCTGCAGAGATCATCTGGCAAGGGAACAGAAGAACAGTAAAGAAAACCATCAGGTTTTCCGAAGAAGGGATCGGACGTGCAACTGTTGAAAGAGGGTAACTCAGAAGATACTGCCTGTTTATGTGTTGAAAACTTGGCATACATTACTTCCTACTTTTTCTTTCTCTTTGTGTTGGTTTTGGTTTGAATTTTAAATTTGAGGTTCGTAATTCACTGCCAGGATGCTGAAAAGCCGACCTTGAATCCTCTCCCTCCACTGTTCGAAGAATATTTAGAATATAAGAATTGATCGCCAATGTCAGCTCGACAGAAGTTAGAAAATTTCGCTCTCCAAGTGCCTAATTTTGGACTGAGCAGGTAGCTTATTGTGATGGTCATACGTCTAGTTATATTTTTCTGGACTGATTTGTTGAACTTTTTTGTAAAATGTTTTATTTTTGCCTGTCGGTTTGCTTAACAGGATGAAGCTCATTGCTCTTTCATTCTGAAAAATGGAGCTTGTTGGTTTGCTCCACGATGCCTTCATCCAGTTCATATATCCTGAGCATTTTGGAGCACCAATACTGTTTTCAGAATTATGGACAACTGGTAAGAATAATTAGTGCAATTAAATTTCTATCATAAGATGGCTTTCATTTGCAAACATCTTTCACTGGTTTCATATAAACTACGGATGCAATTTTTTGATCACAGCCGAAACTTAGGGCTTTTTACTGGAGAAGCAAAAGAAAAACATGAAGTTATATTAATACGAAGGAAATTACATCCATATTTATACCACATTAGATATTGGTAAATATTGCAAAAAAGGAAACATAATTGATCAGAATCAAGGTAAAACTGAATAAGTGATCCTTATGGCTCACTAGTTGCGTTGTTTGTTTCCAAAGGTTGATTAGCCTAATTGCATAATGTAACTTAAAGGAGGAGGGATGGAAGTTTGGTGGGAAACAGAAATCCATCATTACTGTTTTTTAACATCCCTTGGGAGTTTTAGTTATAAAATTAGATACGGTTGCCTTAGCCCCATCCACGGCATTAGTTTCAAGCAAAGTCGATACATGAGTAAGGTATTTCGCGGTGGCTAAGGACCATCTCTCCCACTAGCCAGAGATAGGATGATATAAAGGAGGCCTTTGTGCCAAAAGTTGTTGAAGGATAAAATGTGCTGGACAAAGCTGGAGCTGTTCTTTTTTTATTCATTGGTTTGGGAAGCTAGTTATATTACTGAAGATGGAATGATGCAAATTGGGAGTGCTGTCAGTGGAATAATGATTGAAATTTAGTCTTTTTAGGATGGGGTTTGGAAGTCTTTGCGCTTAGAAGAGTGCATATTCTTGCCATTGACACTACTAGCTCCGGAGAAATTGAAGATCTATACCCCTTTTCTAGGGTCGTTAGTGTTGGGTCAAGTTTGGATTAGAACGAAAATGATTCGACTCATATTGATCTACTTAACCCGTGTTGACACATTTCCATACGATGTAAATTTGAAAACCAATACCTAATCCAACTCAACACACATCCGGCTCATATTATTAGAACATATTAATATTTAACCTAACTTAGAAAAACCCTTACTTACCCTTTTAACCCACTTTAAGCTCTTTGTGTGTATTTATTATATGAATAAAAATTCACATCAAATTAAAAAAATATAAAATTAGTAAATAAAACAAAGAACGTAAAAAGCTCTAAATGAGGGTCTTGTCTTCTAAATCTTCCAAATGCGGAACTCCAAATAACCAATCTCTAGTGCACAATTTCATGGGAAAGAGAACTATGATATTTATTTAAAATGTGTCCTTCAATGCTAAAGGCTAACTTATGGCCAACGTAAGTGAGAAGACAACTCAAGATACTGATGTGAATTAGCTTTCAAATAATCAAGAACATTACGATAAGTTTTTTTTTTTTTTAAATATCAAGCCTATTTTCCTTCAAATACAAATCCAATTGTGACATTGTAGATTGCAAGGCATAGTGTTTACTTTCGAACGCATTATACTCATCAAGGTTGTCCCCAATGTTCTAAAAAATGTCCTCAATTAAAATGTTACCTCGATTGGTTGAAGATGTAAAAGCGATAATCTCTCCACATAGAGGTCACATGTTCATCAAAAGCATATAGAGACTTTCTTGAATAATCCGTACAAGTTCCACATGATCATCTATGTCCAACTTCAAATAGCAAAGCTCTAACAAGCATAGCAAGACAACACTATAACCCTTCTAATATTTATCAAACTTCTTTAGCATTGCCATAGGCATAGAATTAATAGCAATGTCCTCACTATCTCTCTCCTTTATCAAACGAAACCGGATTAGCCATACTCAATAGAGATATAAATTCTCCATGGGATATCTAACTCCAAAGAAGAAAAATATCATAAAAATGTTGTAACAAGAGTGCAATTTCCTTAAATAATCTTAGGGTAAAAATGCATGAAGAATGGAAGTTCCATATTTTCTTTCTTAGGAGTAACTAGGATGCGATATTTCAACTTAATCATAATTCACATTCTTGCTATGATTAGCAATTTACAAAACAACATAAAGGCTTTAGACCAATTCTACCCTTCCAAGTTTTAGCTTTCTATAGGAGAGCTCTTTATAGAATTTTAACTCTTCAATGCACAAATTAAGAAACATAAGATCTTTTTTTTTGTGGTGTTCAAGCAACTGGGCACTTCGTTCCATATTTTCTTTCTTTAAAAGAGCTTATTCACTCCCACCTGACATGAGTAGTTTAATTTTGTGCTATTACCAAGAAAAGACAAATGGAAGAATTATCAAGATCTTCTATACTATTTTGATAAACTTTCACTGATTGCAAAACCTTTCCTAAAATCACCAAAAAGCCGGGAGGAGGAGGGGGCAGGGGTTAAAACAAAGAAGCAACCAAATCAATCATTTAATCAGTTGAAACAAAATGTTGTCTATTAATTGGTTTTAAGATTATATTGCTATAAGATAAATTCAAACTCGATATGAATAAGCTATGCAAAAGGAAACTATAAATTCAAGATCGAGTAACACAACATCCTCCAAATGATGATATTACAATGCTAGGTTTGCAACTTCTCTCAACTTGACCAATTGTATGCCTAACATGAACATCTATCTCAATTAATTAAAATGAATGGATTCATTCGAACAGAAAATCATGAGAAAATCAACTTACGATGAACTTCACATTGGAACATATTGTATAATATCTCTAGTGGCTACACTATGTGTAGAGCTTTTAATCTAATTTTATGGTTAGCATCAACTTTTAATAGGACAAAAAAATCACACAACATGGCGTAAAAATCATGTTGTGACCCCAAAATTGAGTCGCATAAAGAAACATAAAATAAATGGGTATAGATCCTAAATATTATCTATCTCTAACTTTTCTAGGTACTATGTTATTTTCGTTGAAATGGGTATATTCCTTTTGTCTATAATTTAAATCTTTAAACAAGAACAGAGAATTACATATTTTTCAACTAGTTGGACTATAATGGAGATATCTTTCATAAATTAGATTTAATTATCACACAACATGGCGTAAATCATGTTGTGACCCCAAAATTGAGTCAAGAATCCAAACTTTAAACAAGAACAGAGAATTACATATTTTTCTGTGCATATTATCTTCAAGGATTATCAATTTGGATTATATACAACTAGGGATTGACTTTTTGTTCCTTATTCTTAGCATAATGTTGTTCCTTGTACATCACTAGGAAGGGTAAACAATTAAACGATCACCTACAATTTTTTACATGTACAAAAAGTTAAAATTTGACCTATTAGGTGATCGACTATATATATCATATTGTCATTGAAAATCTAAACTCGTATAAGTTAAATTGAAAACTCATTTACATCTTACCCACTCCACCAAAGATTGTTGGTCCTCAGGCTAATCAGCATCCGATGCTTTTCTTCCCATGAGTAGCTCCGCCATGACCACGTTGATTGAGTAGACATCGACCTTTTCCATTAGCTTGCCACTCGAGTAATACCAAGGATCCATGTACCTACATTTGACAAACCATTAGTGATACTAGATAAAAATCATTAGTGGTACGACAAACCGAAAATGAACTTACCACAAAGTCTCCATTATGTGCGTGATTCATGCATATCTATACCCAAAGTGAACTTGTTGAGTCCAAAGTCTGCGACCTGAAATCAAAATGTTAACTTTCATAACAATAACTTGAATTCATTAAATAGCCAATTGATATTATCATGTCATAGTATCTTAGCATCAAAATCGGATTCCAAAAGAATATTGGAGGTCTTGATGCCGCGATGAATTGTCTGAAAAGTTAGATCAACAAAAATGAAAATCGAAAATTATTATAGTAATGATAAGTTTTTTTTTTTTTTGGAAAAAAAAATACTCACACTATTCGTGTAAGTAAGCCAAGTCTCGTGCGGAACCTAAAGCCACCTTCATCCTCTTAGGCCAAGGAATGATTGGGCAATTAGTTTTTGCAATGACATCTTGGGCAGTTATAATCAATCGGATTTTGAGCTTTGAAATAACTAAGCATACATGATAAAATACTGACCGTGCAAGTGAAAGTCCAATTTGCTATTTGAGACGAACTCTAGAATTCTAAGAGTGTCAGAAATGCAGTATCCAATCAAAGAGAAGGTGACGATGGTGGATACGGCTGATGATATTGACCTCCGCTCGAAACTCTCTCTCCCCTTGTTGACTTTCAGCTTTTAGTTGCTTGATGGCAACTAATTCCCTACTCGAGAGTATTTCGTTATGAATGAAGTTGAAACTGCCTTCGCCAAGTAGATTGGAATTAGAGAAATCGCCTGTTGCCCTTTTTAGCTCTTCGTACTCAAAGGTTTTATGCGAAATACCAAAGGCTATGCTTGGAGATATAAGAGGTTATACATTAGGACTCGATTCTACTAGCTTAATAATAATGACAAAGCATAATTGGAAGAATTGATGTTACAAATCTTGGTATTATGAACATGTCATTATTGTGATCCAAATGCAAAGCAAATTCTGATTGAGGAATCAACATCGATTGTCCTCAAGCTTGTCCTTTTCATTGTATGTGATTTTGATCCTCAATCAGAATTTGCTCTACATTTGGATCACAATAATTACATGTTCATAATACCAAGATCTCTAACATCAATTCTTCTAGCTATGCTTTTCATTATCATTAAGCTAGTAGAATGGGGTCCCAACATCTAACCTCTTCCATTGCCTTAGGTGTTTCGCATAAGACCTTTATGTACAAGGAGCTGAAAATGACAATGGATGATTTTTCTGATTCTAGTCTACTCAATGAAGGTGATTTTGGGCTCGTTCATAAGAGAGTACTCCCGAGCAAGGAATTAGTTGCCATCAAGCAACTAGAAGCTAGAAGTTGGCAAGGAAGAGAGTGTTTTGAGCGGAAGTTAATATCATCGACCATATCCACCACCCTTGCCTCATCTTTTTGGTTGGATATTTATGAATTCGTCCCAAACAACACGCTAGACTCTCATTTGCATAGTTAGTATCTATCATGTAACATTAGTTATTTCAAAGCTCAAAATCCGATTGATTATAACTATCCCAAATGTTATTGCAAGTCTTGATCCCCTATCATGCCTTGGCCTAAGAGGATGAAGGTGGCTTTAGGTTTCGCACAAGGTTTGGCTTACTTACATGAGGCGTGTGGGTATTTTTTTTCAAAAAAAAAAAAAAAAAACCTTAAAACCTTATCATTACTATAATAATTTTCAAGTTTCATTTTTATTGATTTGACCTTTTTGGTAATCCCAAAGTTATTCATCGTGACATCAAGTCCTCTAATATTCTTTTGGACTCTAATTTTGACGCTAAGGTGTGAAGGCATGATAATATCAATAAGTTGTTTATTGAATTCAAGTTATTGTTATGAAAGCTAACATTTTGATTCTAGATCACAGACTTTGGACTTGCCAAGTTCACTTATGGTACGAATACGCATGTATCCATGTGCATAATGGGGAATTTCAGGTAACTTCATTTTTGGTTTATCATACCTCTAATAGTTTTTGTCTAATACCATTGATTGTTTGTCTAATATAGGTATATTGATCCTTAGTATTACTTGAGTGGCAAGCTAATGGGAAAAGCCAATGTCTACTCATAGTATGTTGGTCGCACGAATTATTTACTGGCATGAATATTGCAGAGAAGATAGGGTTATATTTAGCCTATCATGGCCGAGTGGGAGATAATGGGTTTTATTGTTATTAGGCCACCCATGTTGGGCTAACCTAGCCCATAACTCAAAAGAGCCCATAGCCCACAATTTAAAGAAAATAACCGCCCAGGCTCTATTTTGAGGGTTACTTCTTAAAAAGAGAAAAGAACATGTTTTTTTTTTCTCTTAGTGCGTAGAAGTATAGGATTGTGTATCCTAAAGGAAAAGAAGAAGAATGAAAAGGCTCTCTTCTTGCGAAGAAAATTATTTCCACTCGATCTCTCTCGTGACAATGCAATAAGTCCATTTAATTCGTGGAAAATAAGATACGTTCCGTTGCATGATGTACTTTTCAATCAGTGATACAAAGTATTTATGGCCATTTTTTGAATGCAATTTGATGTTACTTGATAGTTCGAGTTTAGAATTTTGAAATTAGTTTCCTTCAAAAACAAATAACCTATCGTCCAACTTCTTGAAGAATAGAGTGTGGCCTTTAACTTGGCAATAGATGTCGCTCATCTCCTCATTTGAGGGTCCGAGATGAGGCTAGAATACGAGATCTCAAAATATAGTGCTCGTAGTCGTACAAAACCCATAGATTAATCTCCATAGTTCATCATTCACCCACACCACTAAAATAAAACATGCAAAACAAAGGAATAGAAAGTAAGTGAAAGACCTCAATAGCAATCTTAACCCTGGGGAGCTTCAGGCGAAAAAGTCAACTTCTTCGAAAAATTAATGGCAATTATATCTACCTACATAGATACTAGAAATAGACTATTATGAAACTTTATATTGAAACATAGGATTCATACGAATCAACAGCTCCCTCAAAAGCTCATTACTACTTTTTCGAACCAAACGACATTTTTCCACCAAAAAAACTAAAGAACGAAACAAAATTTTTTGATAAAAAAACAAAAAACAAAAAACAAAAGTTTGGAGCACCATTAAACAGAACCACCTCATCCACTACCACTACCACTAGATCATTTTATCCCCGCCATTCCTACTCGATAGGGGACCAATATCCCCGCCAATCCTACTCAAGAGGAGACCAATATTAGGGTAGCTACCATTTGAGGGGCCGATTGGGACTCACGTTTCCCCCGAACAAGGGATTGATGTGGGGATAGCGTTATCGACCTAGTTTTGTGGCCGTCTCCATATATGCAACTTCTGCCATTAAAGGACAAGAAGTCGAAGTTTTAGAGGTAACAATGTGGAATTCCATGAGTGTTATGTTTAATCAGTAACTCATTTTAGTATTTATCCGGAATCTAATAATCACAGAAAAAAATTTACTAGATAAATCTTCCTATGTCTAGAATTGTTCTTTAGTATTCATCTTCTCTTGAGGACTCAATTCTAGAAATCCCATGCGCATTTTATTCTTTATAGCAAAGGTCAAGAATCTCATTAGAATTGTTATTATATTAAAGGAGAAAACTGCTAATATAAATAGTGAGACAAATAGGTTTCAAGTTAATTAAAACCCTAAATTTGCTACTTAGATTTTTGTACATCTAATTGGACAGTGACTAATCCTTTAAAATGCTTTCAGCTTTTGAAATCCTACTCACTTGATACCTCAAAAACGTTCCATCCATAGGCATATAAATAATTAAAACACATTACATCTTTTTGGATCCTAACAGCTATTTTTTACTGAGTAAGTAATATATTGTTGAAAAATTTAGGAGACTATCATTTAGAATGGATGTGTAGTTCAAGCACTATTACATATTAGTGTCAGTAGTAGTCATCCTGATATAATTCTTGTAAAATATAATTTTGAGCTCATATTCTTGATATTTGTCGTCCTAAATTGGTATATCTTAAGATGTATATTTAGAAATCAACATAAGTTGTCCTCAAGTTTGTCCTTTTCATCGTATGTGAAAAAGGACATGTATATTTGACAAATAAACCACTTGTATTCATGTGGTTTGGCAATTGAATTGGCAAGAGGAGAGGAGAAAATTGTTGATATAAATAGAGCCCAATTCATCATCTAACTTCAGATCTAGATTTTCCATATCCATAATGATTTTATTAAATTCATCTAGATATTCTAGGATAGGAGTACCTTTTTGCATTTTTAGCATGTAAAGAAGCTGCTTCACGAATAATCTTGTCATAAGTAATACCCTCGGCAAATTTTCTTGTCGGGTGCCCTTTATAATATTTGAATCGGTGAGAAGTGCCCTCTACTTAACTTTCCTTAAATTTTGCTAAAACTGACATTTACTATATTGTTAATGCTCACTTTAAACTAAATTTATTTATAGAATTGTCACAATTTCAATAATTAAGTAAAATTGTCCATTAGTTACTCCACCGTAAAATCTGGAGGATTATTGTGTGTATTTTTCAATCAACAAAAACATGTACCTAATAGAAATCTATTGGAAAAAAAAATCCCTGTAAATACAATTTTGACCATAAGATTGATCGAGAAGGAAAAAAGCATCTTGAACCATGGTCTCGCTTTATTTTTATTTTTTTAAAAGGAAAATTTTCATAACTCAGGGAAAAAATTCAAGAATTCTCTGTTCTTTCTTCAGCATAGCATAGCTTAATAAAAAAAAATTTATGAAAAAATTATAAATTTTAATACTAGCAATGCAAGAGCTCTTAATACCTATGTGCTAATTAATGAAGATTATTTTTTAGGGATTAAAATTAGTCCATGTTTTTTAATGCAATTAAACCCTAAATGAATTGCCAAGTTTGGTATCAAAAATGTACTTTTTCATTTATCATTTTATGTGGCACAAATAAACATTTTAATGACTTTTTTTGGATGGAAACATTAAATGACTCTAAACACGACGATTTACCACTAATAAGTCATAAGGCCGATTAATCTATATTAAGACCTAAACATGCGACTTTGGCATGAACGCTTCTACTAAGATATAAGGGACGCTCCGAGACCGCCAGGAGCTCATTACAAGGCCCAAAGCTCCGCCGAAGGCCCGCTGTGCGACCTTCAAACGTTCTGGACCATGGGGTTCAGCCCCTTTTCGGGCGTGAATTCAACTCCTAAATGGTCGGGCCGACCGAGGCCAGCCTAAAGAGTCTAAACGCTTGTTGTTCGACCATTGCACGGCTTGGACAACGGGCACTCAAACATCTAAGATGCGATTACCCTGATGAGGAATAAGCTAATCCATAATGGATTCGAGACGACGGACACGTGATATAATGGTGTTATGACCGAAACGATTACTCGAATTGCATGAGGATAATGCTATAGACTAAAAATGAGTCCTGAACGTCCTAATTCAAACTGATGTACATGCACTTTAGGGAGACATAAGCTCATCCAAACGGTAATGCAACATAGTGTCTACACTAAGCATAAATCTTAAACATCGATGGATCTCTCTTGTTACCTTGGAAACCCCGGACAATGGTAGGATTTGGCCACGGAGACGAGCGTCGTTCAACTCAAACTCGAGTCGAGCATGTGCGTATTCATCTCTGTCTCATGTGCCCATTTTTTTTTCTAAATTCTCTATAATAATTTTCTTTTAAATGCATGACAGACTTTGGAAAAATTAGTTGTCACCATCCATAAACTATAATACTTCTAATTTCTACATGCAAAAGCCATACTTCTTTTATTTTAATCAATGGTCGAATGATAATTTAATCTTTGAGGCCTTTACTTTTTATTTTTGAAATGCATGATTGGTCAATGCAAAAATTTAGATGTCGGCATGAATATTTGTGTGTGCCTCATGTAATTTTTCTGTAAGTGTGTAATATTTTGGGGAAGGCTAAATTGAATATAGATTATGCGGCCGAATTTTGATAATTGAGAGAGGTAAATTACCTCTGATTTTTTTAATGTAGCAACTAATTTTTTTGAATTATCACTTCTCAAGGCGATGATACCTCTTAAAGTTCGTATCTCTCTCCAACTATATTGATCAAAAGGCATGTTATAAGATGCCGCAAGACCTTAAAATCACGGGCCAACTTATGGTTTCATTTGTGGAGTGGGTAGGCTTTTTTTTTGTCTGGGGATTTTTTTTCAGGCCGGACATTCAATCTTTCTTGGTCCCTCCCTAGTTGTCGTATGGAATAGATTGGATATGAATTCATTTGTGGTCACTCGAAATTTGAGAAATACATTCAAGGACCAACGAACTCTCGTCACATGGTGACCGTCAAGAAGCCTCGTCAGAATATAGAGTAATGACCTTTTTCTAATTGTGTTGCCCATCCATAACAATATAACTAGTCAGAAATTGAAAAGTCGCGCTCGGAGGGAGTATCGTTTCATGCTAAAGTTTGTATGGACTGTCATTAAATTTTGTCGTAATGTATCTTTCTTCTGTTTCCGGTTAAAACAAGCTTCTTTTTCCTAATATTGTATCTCGTATCAGTTGCTCTGGGTTGTGAGAATTGATCCCTCACCCACAAATCTCGATCTAATGAAGCTTCCCAAAAGACTGCCAAAAAATTAAGTGAGATGAAATGTGAAAAAAACATAAGACTCAGTTTTTTTTTTTTTTTTTTGGGACAAAAGATAAGAGTCAATTCAAATGTCAGCTTTATGCTTGAAATTGTGCATACGAGAAGATTACCGGAAAAATAATGCATGTCATTTCCTCTAAATAACGAAAACTTGGCTAGCGGCCTATGGCACAAAAGGGCATTTGTTCTGGTAAATATAAATCAACTTTAAAAGGAAAAATGTCTTTTAGAAAAAGGAAAAAGGGAATGAAAGAAACAAAGTAAAGAAAATAAGAAGACTAAACTTTTACCGTAGTTAACCCAATTCATCAGGTGCTAAGTGTCCACACCATACATTTGTAAAAACCTCCTCCATCATCGAGTGCATCATAGCGTTAAGGATTTATGAAAGAAAAGAAAAGAAAAAATTAAAAAGGGGCTGTGGAAGATAATTTAAATTACAGCGTATCCAACAGACAATTGAGGTCAACTTCATTCGCCCAGTTTGACACCTCAGTCTATATACCTTTAGAATAAGGCCAGCATGATTCAAATGCATATGCATTTTGTATCATTTATGACTCAATTGTCAAAAGTAAAAGGCTTAGGATTAAATTATCAAAAGTGCAATAGATTTAGGACATTTTGGACAATTTTCTCACACAAAATGAAGTGTTTGGTTCTATGTCCACCAAATTTGCATCTTGCTTTACATCTATGCTTGGCAGAGGCAACTTGACAAGGCTTTGCTATGCATCTTGCGTTCATTAACAAGTATTGTTTCATTGACCATCAAAAAGAGGATATAACATCTAAACATACTTTTAGGGAAAAGTATCAGAAACATTCTAAAGTTTTTGCATTTATTCCAATTTAGTCATAAACTTTTTAATGGTACCAATTAATCCTAAATCTTTTAAATTAGACTCAATTTAGTCATTTTGGCTAATTATGATTGAATATTGATGATGTGGATGTCGACAGTCTATATGGCATGGTCGGCACTGATGCGGATGACTTTTGATTGTAACTTAACTTTTATTTGGTTATTTAATTATGAAAATTTCGACACAATATGAGGGAAAAATACATATGGCAAATCAAAATGTATATGTCTAGAGAAGAAGATGGAATTTTCACCAAGTATGGAAATGAAGCAAGAAGAAGAAGACAAGCCACTAGCCCGCATGAGTGCTTGTGCTCGGTCCTTGTAACAAACTCCAATTCTAATCACAGGTGTCTCAAAATGGTTTGTGCGGCTTCTTCTACACAGGCTATTTGGCTTTACACATATGCCTCATGATCATCATTTTAGTTCTAGCTTCAAAATGCTTAGCAGGTTGAGTCCATTTCCAAATGCAGATGCTACTGGAAGATTGGCTTAACCTAAATTTCTTTCTTAGGACATGCAATATCTCTATTGAATGCTCACAATCTTGTACGGTTACAAAAGTACTACTTTTGGAAGTTTGATCCAAGTGTAGTCGATCAAGTCCTCACATGTAGTGCTCAAGCATGACCCCATTCGGTAAACATGGGGTTCATGAATGGATTAGGCTTAGTGAAAATTTGGGTACTGAGGGTGGTTGGTTTTGAGAGTTAGGATGTGCTTGGAGGGGAATTTGGTCACTTCATCCACAAGGTTTTATCTCATATGCAAAAGGGCATTTTCGGAAATAAAGGAGGGAAAGTTGCAATGAAGTAAAAGGAGAGGATAATATTTTCTCTATTATATCTACAGTTTGGACCTTGAAGTCTAACACGATCAAGGAAAAGTCTTAAAATAAATTAGATGACCAAAACAGTTATGTCTTTAAATATTGCATCGTGCAAAATATACGGTTTCCATATTTTGAAGCTAGAAGGTGCAAATATATATACGAAGATATGTTTAGCATGATTTTGTATTTCTTTTTGATTAAAAGTAAGAAAATGAAATATACCAGAATTATCTAGAGGTATTTTCTTAGAAAGATATCACTGTACCCTTACTATTAGGTCGGGAATAGTCAATGATGATTTATTAAAGGAAAAGACCGTACATGAAAGAATTATAAGAGCTGAGATGATTGTCCCCTCCCTCTAGAATAAAGTTTTCACAGTGACTGATATTTTTGTCCCTCGGTCAAATCCATACTATAACTAGAAAACGTTCTATATCAATCATTGAAACATTTCTACCTTAATCAGTTTGTATGTGTTGCATAATATGTGTTCGGTCCATCTATTTCTTTAGATGGTTTTGTACGTTTAGAGCCCATCTTAATTTCCAAAAAATGATTGGTTGGCTGGACATTCAATTGTTTTGTTTCTATGTAAATATGCTCCCATCAATCACATCAGTCGATCAAGAGAGAGAAAGATGATATCATTTAGCCTATCCATCCAAAATACTTAAGAAATCTCATTTTGGTTAATAACAATCTCACCTCATTGAGCATTTTCTCATTGTTCAATATTATCCCTAAAAATAATCCATTTTGTTAACTAATTCACGAAACTTTAAGAAATAGGCTTGGTTTATTCTTATAAGTTAAGTGCAGCATCATGCCATGTGCCTTTTTTTTTTTTTTTTTTTTTTTACATGGATTGCTAGGTGAATATTATGTTGATAGTCGGGGTGAGCATTGAGTCTAGTTCAACTCAAAGAATCAAATTGAGTTGACCTAGACCAACCTGATTATGGCCGATTATAAGAAGAATAGGTTTGATTCTTGTTTCACGAACCTAGAACTGGCCTAGGACCATTTGGTTCCTAGTTCCAACACCGTGAAACCGTCTCAACTAATATGGTTCTCAGTTTGACATGGTTTCGAAGCCACTATTTAACCCAAAAAAAAATAAAAAAAACTTTGCACCAAAGAATTGAAATCACGATCTTCAATGAACAAACACCAACATAACCGTTTGACAAACAAATTTTTTTTTTTTTTTTTTATAGTGAGATTATGCTACTTTTATATTTAACAAGAATTTGTTGTTTTACCCAAAATATATATTTTCCAAACACGACTGGTTCGATTTTTTTTCAGGTTTTTTCCTTTCTAATTCTCGTCCTTCTTCCTCCTTCTACCTTAGCTGCTAGTGCACTCCACTGATCATACCCGCACTACGGCAACCACCTCCCTCCACCCTCCCTTCCTCTATGATGGTAATGTACTCTATTTTTTCTCCCTGGGAGAATCAAAGACAATCGAATATTGACAATGAGGGACACAAAGTTATTGCTTCGAAGCAGATAAGTGTATAAATATCAATATATATCAAAAGATGAAAAGATCCCTAAGCAAATACATGTATTTTTTTTTTAAAATAATAAAACAGCAGAAAACATTGAAATATTAGCAATTGCTTTAAAAAATGAATCTTTATAGAAGAGTTTGGCTAGAAAGCTCCAATGTATATAAGAACTTAAACAATATAAATCATAAAAGATGCAATGTAATAATTAAAATCAAGCGGATAAATTCAAATGACATAATTTTCATCTAAGAGATCACTATACCCATTCCACAAATTGTTGAAACTTATAACATATGCAATTAGGATTGACGACAAATTTGGATTTGAGCGAAAATGGAAGGACCATCATCAATGTTTCTCTCTGATGATTCCTATACTTATCATTTGGCATTTGAGTTACGAGCAAAAAGAGAATGTTGATAATGTCATCCTAGAAAAAAAGAAAAATGATGAATCTCGATTAGGGTACATATGTCTTAAATTAAAAGAATAAAATAATTATGGATAAAAGAATTAAAATAAAATAAAGGAGAAAAATCGTGTCAAAAGAGAAGGTAGTTATTGACATATTGGCATTTCCATGATAACGGTATCGAAGGCTTTGGAAGGAGAATGCAATTTTTGTTTTGGTTTTTTTTTGTCAGTAGGTAGAATGCAATTTAGCGGGCGCCTCTTCATGGGGGTGGGGTGGGGTGGGGCCCGGTGCGACGGCGTGTGCATTCTGGCTCATACGCTGGAGGCTGGAAGCCGTTGCGATCTTGCAACTCCTGCTAAAAAAAAAGATCCGACGGTCCCCCGACAACCTCGTACGGAGGAAGTCAACGTGCTGACGTGGAAGCTTCTTGACCCCTGGCGTGGGCCCCACCAGAAGAGACGTGAACTGGCAACAAGTCCCAAAATCGACTGGTCTCGCGGTAGTGCCTGCATTTTCCATACGAGTAGTGCCGACGTGAACTCAACGTGCCGACGTGGAAACTCGAGTGCTTCATTAGCAGTTCCTGCATTTTCCATAAACCATTTTAGCTAAGTCATTTATGTGTTGGGGCTTGGCAATTTGGCATGTCATATTTACCAATTTATATATTTTTATCATCTATGGGTATCACATATTTTGCTTAAATGGTGAAATATGAGCTACTTGCACTATTGTGAGTATTTATAGCTTCCAGAAGTAAAAGGAATTGCACAATTTAGTTGTCCAAGGAGTGACCGTTGCCGGCAATACGCTAGTTCTTCTAACTAGGTTATTTTGTTGCTTGTGGTTATCAATATTTCAATATTTGATTTGCTCTAGAATTAAATGTTTTCTAATTTTGTTTTTTTTCCCTTCATATTTAAGGAATCTTACTTGGTGGACGTACATGAAATCCCACCAAATAAAACTTTCCAATTTCAAACTTTTCAAGAAAGTCAGTTAATTTCTCGAAATTAAGTGTGGTGGAGAAGCCACATTTATTTTTAAAGACTAATGGTTTGTTAGCTCATCATTTTCCTTGTAAAAAGGATTAATAGATATATCTAATATTCGAAGATATTTTTTGCTAGAGTATCAATAGAAATATTGACGAAATATGACATGTCACAAGGCGATATGAACTTTTGACAAATGGATTGCATTGAGTTCGCTTGATGGTACTTCACTTGCGTAAAAAGTGTGTCAAACGAGGTCTAAATGGAGGAGATTTTTAGAAATTTGAGTGTGGTGGAAAGTAATTGCATTAAAAAAGAAAATCTAAATTGACTAGAAATGTATAATATTGAATTACATAAAAAGGAAAAGTATAAAGAAATGTAAATGGGCATGGAATTGAAAATTGTAAGGAAAATATAAAATTGAAAGCTCTTACAAAGTGTGTTCCCACTTGTGTGTTCTACACTTCAACTCTTGGGCTTTTTTTATGCTATTGTCGCCTAATTCTCTAATTCTATGTATAATTTCAATTCTATCTTGAATTTATTATTATCTAATTTTTTTGCAAACTTTCACTATAATCCCAAATATGCCCACAGATTCAATAGTCTCGATTAGTTTCTTCAAAATTATTAATATCAGGACAAGTTAGAGGGTTATTATTAGAGCAGGCATCTTCATCAATACCCCGCCTTCATATAGAACAACAATAGCCTCTTGATATTGGTAATCCTGAAGAAACTAGTGAAGGTGTGAGCACATTTGTGATTAGAATAAAAATTGGGGATCTTTTTTTATAAAAGAAAAAAGTTCAAGTTGTAGTTGGAATTAAATCTAAAGTTGAGGGAGAAAGGACTATGCTAGCATGGACGCACTATTGCTTCCTATGAGAAATTGTGCAGTTTGGGCCGTCCATTTTATTTTTATATAATGGGTAACCGGATGTAACTTTGCTGTGAAATATCATTAGGACCTCACATCTGAGATTTCTTGATTGAAAATTCTTGTATATTTCTTTCCAATTTCTCTTCACTTTCTCTCTATATTAATTGTCGCTCTCCATCATTAGGAGTCGTAGCTCTATCTCCAAATGAGAGTCACTGATATTCATATGGTTAGTCTATGGTAATGTCATTAAGTGCCTGAATTTGCCTTGTCAGTTCTTCGTGTTCTACCTATCTTCTGCAATACTGAGGTATCATCGTTGGAAAGGCCTGTGAACGGAGATGGTTTTCTTGTGGAGGTTGAAGATGGAAGGTGGCTGAATAAGAGGCACTTAATCTCATATTTTCCGGGGGAGTTGATGGTTATTTTAATGTTAATTTTTCTGCCTTTTGATATGTTAGATTCTGGGAAGAATGGAACGTTGAAGGAGAGACGAAACACACGGCGTACATTACACGTCTATTAATTGATAACGCCACAGTAATAATTCCAAAAGAGGATTCAGTTGATATTCCTGATTTACATTATCCACTTCAAATCCCGTTTGGTACGGGGGCTCAAATTTGAAATATAATTTGTGGTTTCTCCCTTTTTCTAATTGCTTGGGTTCGTTCGGATCCTTTAGCTTCTAACAATTTTTTTTTTTTTTTTTTAATTTGCGGTTATCACAAATGGATTCTTAAAGTCTTCGAAAATATACGATCTAGTTTCACGCCTTCTCTTTCTCTGTAGCTCTTCCTCTCTCTTATAACCGACTCAACGGAGAGAACGTGAACGTAGTTCGGTTCTCAAATCCTCCAAGTATCTAATTACGGAAAAGTTTGAGTGACTCGATCAATATTTAGTTTGATTTAAGCAACTACAAAATCCGTTTCGAATTTGATACTAATATATACTCACTTGATTTAGCCCATCCAATCGATCAATGTCTAATTTCAAGTTTAATTGTTATATTATTAATGCATATCCTAATTTGATTGGACAATTTGCGTTCGCAAATAACACTGATTAAGTATTAAAACAGTTCGCAGAGTTTAATGTTTTGCTCAAAATTTTCTCCCTTTTAAAATATATTTAAGAAACTACGCTGAAATAAACCGTGTTAGAGTAGAGTATGATTTAAAACACTTTCTCTAGTTTATCCTCTATTAATTTTAAATTCAATAAGAGGATGAATATTCATGAAGTTCCTCTTTATTCATTTGCAGAAATTTAGATCCAGTAAGAATAGGAACCCGATATGCAACAAATCATTAAGCTAAAAGCGAAAGCACTGTAACTATCGTTCTCTCAATTTCGGCTTTAAACGTTATATAGATTAGAGTACCCTTTCTCATAAAGATTTTTTTTTTTTTTTTTAACCCTTAATTTCAATTTTTCCATGGCGTGAAAATTTGTGGTTGAACTAATGTGTTTATCTCTTTTTAGATCGGCTCCCACACCTACCGCCCTCTTTAGATCGGCTTCCACACCTACCGCCCCCAAAACGAAAAAGAAAAAGAAGGATTGCTTCGAAAAGTGTATCGTCATCATTCCCCGATTGCACCAACTAGCTTATGTTAGATAGCGCTACTTGACCCAAGCCAACCTATTTGATTGGATTTGAGAAACTTTACTACAAAGTAGTTGCAAATATCCAATAATCGGATCCCGTAACGTGAATCACGACACTTCATTGCTGCAAATTCTAATCATAAACGTTGGCGTGAGAGAGTATAGTATATTGAAAGATATCCATATTAATATATAATGCCATTGATTGCGATATCACTTTATATTTGCGAAAGACAAGACTATTGTATGATATTAGACAATGCACGACAACTCAAGTACAATTTCATAATCGAATAATAGAAATGTGTTAGGACAATGTACAATGACGTCTTAACCGTTACCAGTGATGGTAGGGCTCTGTAGAAGCGATGATACGCAAATGGCTAAGTGTGATCTAGGTAAAAGGGAGATTGGAGAGAAAGACCTTAGTAAAGAGGCTTGATTAGAATCCAAAAGTAAAGTGGCTTGATTAGAACCAAATCTGTAGATTAGGCAAGTGTTAATAATTTGAATAATCTTTCAAGTGTACCGAATAAATATGTAACATATAGGTGATCTTGGGTTTGAACGTTTTGTTTACATTGGATAAGTGACTTTTTTTTTTTTTTTTACGGAGCATTCGTTGTTAATGCTCCTTTGATTTTGAAGAAATGTGACATGCTAATAACGCTTTCCCTACATTCAAATTTTCGATAAAAACAAGTGAAATGAAATTAATGTGCATTCACCTACCCGGCATATGCAGAGCTCATGTGCCTTTTTCTAATAGTTAACTTATAATTAAAAAGAAATGATTAGTGTCGATAGTTACGTGTGACTGACTCGGTGGTCCCTCGTGAATCTTTTGATTTTTAAAAATTATTTTGGTCCTATGACCGATTAAAACCTATCCTCACGTCTGTCCATAGATGTTGCACTCGCGTTTCACAACGTGGACAACATGATGAAGCCTGTCCCTAGTGAAAAAGCACGACCGGTTAAGTGATTGATCTCGACCACTTTTGTTGCATCTTTCTCTGAAGGTGTCTTCTTTATAAGGCTCCTCGACCGCCGGAGGCGCTCTGCGACCGCCACCAGGCCGAGGCCAATTGCAGCAGGGACGATCCGCCGCCGGTGGGGAGGGGCAGTGGTAGTGGTCCATGTCGAGGATGCTCTTGGAGTGGCAGGTCCGGCGGCGGGAGTAGACGCGACCGCCATGGCCGTTGTCGTGGAAGTCGATCACCGAAAAACGCTCCTTTACAGCGGGCACACCCTCTGATCACGTTATATATGAAGACTCCAGCAACCAGTAACTAGTAAGCTCCTGTCTGATGCCAATTTCTTCACTTGATTCACGGCCAGTGGTCTCTGTCTGAGTCAATTTCTTCCTGGTTTTCTCTTAAAAACCGTCACTCGTATGTGTTTGGCTCTGACTTCGTTATGTCCTGTTTTTGGTTCAGTGTGTGCAAGTGGTTTGATGGGGAACTGGGGTTTGGTGGGTGTTTGATTTAATATGTTAGTTGCTATGTATCTATCATGAACTTGATGAGGTGTGACTCTTTTGGCTCAAGTGGCTCAAGTACTTGTAATATTTGCACGGCTGAATCATGAATCTTGATTTTGAAGCTTCGTCGACTTTTCATTTGCCTGTTGCTGGTAGCAAACTGGCAGTGGCGTTTCTTCTACTTTTGGTCTCCCTACCAGATGCAATCATTTACTCCCATATTTCTGTCGGTATTTCCTAATTTGCACTTCATAACACCCTAGATGTTCTTTTCCATAGTTGCTGTCTGCTAGTTGTTCACTCTGCAATCTTGGATCTTCTCTAGGAAACCATTATTGCAATTGTCTAGAGTAATGTAATTTTCTGATGTGAATTCTTTCTATTCTAGAACTGAATGCACCTGTTGGTCTGTGTATTTCTGCAGGTGTCTTCTTTCTAAGGCTCCTTTCTGGGTTCATTTCCGCCTCTAAATTCCTTCCAATAGTGTCCACTTTCCCAGCAATTTCAGATCGAGAGACAGAGATGGCGAAGCCAGGTTTAACGGCAATGGTGGTGGCAGCTGTTGCTCTGGTGGTGGCAGCTGTTGCTCTGGTAGTGGCCATGGTGGCGAAACACGCCCATGCCGAGGCGGATGACCCCGAGAAGGTGGACGCCTGGTTCAATGGGCTTAGCCATGCCGATCGCAAGACCACACGCCTCCACTTCTACTTCCACGACACGCTCTCTGGCAGGAACCCCACGGCAGTGCGCATTGCCGAGGCGAAGTCCCCGACGGGTTTCGGGGTGGTCAACATGATCGACGACCCGCTGACCAAGGGCCCTGAGCCAGAGTCCCCCCTTGTTGGCCGGGCACAGGGGTTCTATGGCTCAGTTGGGCTTGAGTCGATGGCCCTGCACATGAGCATGAACCTCGTATTCACGACCCCGGAGTACCACGGCAGCACTCTGAGCATATTGGGCCGCAATCCGGCACTCGAGACCTATCGGGAGATGCCTATCGTTGGTGGGACCGGTGTTTTCCGGCTGGCAAGTGGGGTCGTGACGGCGAAGACGTACTTTCTCAACCTCACCACCGGCGATGCTGTAGTTGAATATAAGGTCATAGCTTTGCATTACTAGATATATCGTGGCTTGTGTTGTAGTCCAGTCCGAAGGTTATGGTAGGAAATTACATCATTCTAGTTGTGTGCGGATGCTCTGTCGTTTCCAATTTTGTTATGCTTTACGTGCTTCATGATTTTTCATTGATTTTGGTGGTCTGGAATCTTCCTGTGTGGGCTCTAGATGAACTATAAATTGGACTCGGTTTATCACTGAGTAGGTAATGTTACAATGTTCGCCGCCATGTGAAATCAATCTTGCTGAAAACGTCAATGATTTTACCTACCTAATAATTATGAAAGTTGATGCAGTCGACGTTAACTTTTTTATTATATTTTGGAGTTCCCATTTTAAAGTTACTGAAACCTAAGATTGTGTCTTGATTTGGTTTCGATTCGAAAACTGTCACGCGACAAGCTCAGTCAACCACCAACTAATAATAATATTCAGGGCTACACATCTTGTTCAACTTAATAATTGGAATTGGTGCGTTTGAACAGGCTTTTACAATATATTAGGCAATGCATGAAAACTTAAGTAAAATTATATTACCGAATTATATTTGGATTTACACATCTTGGTCTAGTAAAGATGTGGTAGGAGGGCTTACTATAAGCATAGCGTTCTAGTAGTGACTAGTAATAGATGGGTTCATTAGACATGCCTATATAGATATGGCTAAGGTCTTCTCTCTATTTTCTAATGTACATATTTTATCATTCTATCCATCAAGAGCTGTCAAGGTAAAAGGAAGATTGGAGACGAAGACTTAAGTAAAGAAGTTTGACTACAATCAAATTTGTTGATTCCGCATATTGTTCATTTGATTAATTAGGGGTCAATTTCTTGGGAATCTATGTAATGTATAGTGATCTTGAGTTGAATGTTTTATTTATATTGGCTTGACTTGCTTACGGAGCATTTTTCCTTAATAATCCTTCTATTTTGACCAAAAAAATGTAATACGTTAAATATAAATCATCCTCTACATTCAAAATTTCCGTTAAATAAAGTGAAATGAAATTCCTATACCTTTATGTACCCTATACAAGTAGAACCTGTAGAAATTATGTCATAAGTGCTATAACTTTCATACGGCACTCACTTTGGTACCCATAATATTTCCATCGATCACTTGAATATTATAACTTATAAAAAAATAAAAATGAAAAAATCTCACTTGGGTCATGGTAGTGATTTTTTTGCTAAAAGAGTCCTACATGGTATTAAAACTTGTCACACTTGTGGTGATTATTTTAAATTATGAAAATCAATTTGTCAAAAAATATGGCACTTGCGATAAATATTTTTCTAATAATAATGGCACTCTAGATATCAATTGAAAAGTTATGACAACAAAGTAAGCGACACAGAAAAGTTTTAGCAATTTTGATGTCTTTTTTTTTTTTTTTTTTTACCTTGAAACAATGTGCCTTTTCGGTTGAAATATTTAATTATCATGAAAAAAAGTGGTCGTGGACATGAAAAAAGGTGACTGTTAGATATGAAAATAAATTATTGTTGATAGGAAGAAAATTGACGGTTGATCATGAAAAGTGAGGATAAGTTACTTATTTCCAAGTGATATCTTGGTTGGTTATCTGTAAATATAACCAAATCATATATTGTTTAACACGACGGTTAAAAAAACAATAACTTTCTCTTCTTCACAATATCCTTTCTTATTCTTTTTCACACACAAGTTTGACAACATATTCAAAATGAAAATCCAAATGAGAAATTGAGTAATTACAGAACTCGTTTCTCTGTAACTTTATTATATATTAAGATAATATTTGTTATTAACTCAACAACAATAATAGTAGGGGTAAATAGTACCTTTAATTGTCATCAAGCATCAAAATCAAAGAACTGTAAACTAATGTTCTATCTTCATCAGCAATCAAATATCTCCAAATATCATTAATATGTCCTCTCGTACAAAGCATGGCACGTTTATTAGCTAGAACGTGCAAAGACATGCCATGTATATCCACTAAAAAATTGATTTCATTAGTGTCAATTTCCAAATCCTAACCGAAAAGTCAATGACTTAATAAGATCAGCAAAATAATGGATTCGGTCACTAATTAAAAAGCACAACTAGTGAATGATTTCCCCAACAACTGTTGCTTCTGTCGAGAGTTGCCCATCACCAGCAGGACCAGCATTTTCCGATTGGTGAGCGGAACAGCGACAACGAAGACGTACTTTCTTAACCTCACCACCGGCGATGGGTGGTTGAATATAATGTAATAGCTATGCATTACTAGACACTTTGGGCATTGTTATAGTCCACTTCTTCTTTCATTTGGACCTTCGGTTCTTTGCGGGCCAAAGGCTATGACGTAATTTTATGGTTGCAGCTTGTGTGTGGATGAGGTGATGTCCTTTATCTGGTAATGCTCTCTACGTGTTTTCCATTTTCATTGATTTATGGTGGAGAACGAAATTGGACATTATGGTATCTTTGTGTGAGGCTTTAAGTGATCTAAATTGGACACGGTTTATCATCAGGAGAAATTAGTGTTGAAATTTAATCAAATAGACTCAGAGAAGAAGACACACAAGAGAGTTGTTGTTGTAACTCTCATCACAATATTCAACAGAACATAAGACTATTAAATAGGCAGAACATCCAAACCACTTTGCAAGAAAATAGCTACACAACAACAACAACCACTTTGCATTTCGAAGGTCATTTTATATGGTTGTCGCTTATCATCTTCTCATCAAGATATGATCAATAACTCCAAACAAGTGCCATATAGATAATCTCATTTTAGCTTTTTTTTTTTTTTTTTTTTTTATAAAAAATATTTATTTAATTACAAACTACAATTAGTGCATTCTTTTTTCCTTTTTTTTAATACTCTTATTCCTTTTCAGATAAAATATAATTTTTAATTTAGCATTTCAAAGATGGTGAAATCTGGCATCGGATTCTTCAGTCCATTGAACAGGGATAGATGTTAATAGTTCAGAAACATTGTTTGACCGAATCCCTAAGCTAAGATCATGGGGTACTAGCTAAGTAATTAATTTTCTGAAGGCGAGCAGAACATCATAATTAGCACGAAATGACATGGTTGACTCATTAAAGAGGAAAGGTTGACTAGAGTTCATATGGAAGATTCAAAGAACATGTTCATACGTCATTTCTTTAATATGGTTTGGTTTGATTCTGAACAAATTAATAATTTGAAAAATTTTCTTCATACGAAAGATTATCTACGAATCATAAACACTCTTTCAAAGCCTTCTTATCGTGGCAGGCACTCTCTGACATGCTTGAATATTTTTCACTCCTAAAAATTTAAGCCCTACCAAAAAAAAAAAAAAAATTCAAATTAATAACTCGGTTTAGTGTAAACTCATGGCGCAAAAAATTTATAGTGGCTCACAATTTTTGCTGAAGAAACCCTGTTATATGTGTGCCATTTCAAAGATCAACAATTTTACACGTCCATCAATGGATAATGCCACGATAACAATTTTAAAAGAGGATTAGTTAATAATCCTAACTTACAATATCCAATTCAAATCTGATTTGGTATGTGAGCTCAAATTCAAAATATAATTTAACACTCATTCTAACTGTAATTTCCCATTCTTCTTTTATTTTTTCAAATGCTTGGGTTGATCCGTAGCCCTTTTACTTCTAGCATATATTTTTCGAATTTTGCAGTTAGTCATAATTTATAAACCTAAAGATTTTATATATTTAAAAAAAAATAGGAAAAGCAACACGCAGAAAAGAAAACGGTACTTGAAATGAGATTCACGTCTTCACGTCTTCACGTCCTCAAATCTTTATCGAATCCCTTTCTCTTCGGTAACCACCTCGCAACGCCGTGGCTCACGTCCTCACGTACTTGAAATGGGCGACACGCATTTCGGAGATCGTGGCTGAGAGCGAGGAGGAGATCTCTCTCACTATCTCTCTCTCTCTCTCTCTCTCTCTGTGGCGGCACCAAGGCGGCGAAGAAGAGGGGAGCGACGTTCGTGATCATCAGCTTCGAAGGATTTCGACCAAATTCTTCAAATGGGCGACACCCACGTCAGGAGCCTGAGTAAAGACGAAAAAGAGGAACCGCCTTTAGGAGATCGTGGCTGAGAGCGAGGAGGGAGTCTAGGGTTTCCACGTGGAGATTGGGTATATTGAATTGTGGAGTCGGGCGGGATCATCAGCTTCGGGAGGGAGGCGATCGGAGGTGGTAGTGCGCCTTTGTATGGAGCGACGCGGTGGTGAAGCTCCTTGCTTCCTTCCTTTGCCTGATGTCGCTCCAAAATCTCACGCATGCTTCGAGGGCAGTCGAATAGCTTCTGCACAGAAAATATTGGCATTCCTTTTTAAAAGGTCGATTGACAGGTTGACGACGAGGAGCATAACCGGGACGTTGGTGATGATTGGGAATATGTGGAAGAAGGGCCTGCAGAGATCATCTGGCAAGGGAACAAAAGAACAGTAAAGAAAACCACCAGGTTTTCCGAAGAAGGGATCGGACATGCAATTGTTGAACGAGGGTAACTCAGAAGATACTACCTGTTTACGTGTTGAAAACTTGGCAAACATTACTTCCTAGTTTTTCTTTCTCCTTGTGTTGGCTTTGGTTTGAATTTTAAATTTGAGGTTCGTAATTCACTGCCAGGATGCTGAAAAGCCGACCTTGAATCCTCTCCCTCCACTGTTCGAAGAATATTTAGAATATAAGAATTGATCGCCAATGTCAGCTCAACAGAAGTTAGAAAATTTCGCTCTCCAAGTGCCTAATTTTGGACTGAGCAGGTAGCTTATTATGATGGTCATACGTCTAGTTATATTTTTCTGGACTGATTTGTTGAACTTTTTTGTAAAATGTTTTATTTTTGCCTGTCGGTTTGCTTAACAGGATGAAGCTCATTGCTCTTTCATTCTGAAAAATGGAGCTTGTTGGTTTGCTCCCCGATGCCTCCATCCAGTTCATATATCCTGAGCATTTTGGAGCACCAATACTGTTTTCAGAATGATGGGCAACTGGTAAGAATAATTCGTGCAATTAAATTTCTATCATAAGATGGCTTTCGTTTGCAAACATCTTTCTCTAGTTTCATATGAACTACAGATGCAATTTTTTTATCACTGCCGAGACTTAGGGGTTTTTACTGGAGAAGCAAAGAAAACCATGAAGTTATATTAATACGAAGGAAATTACATCCATATTTATACCACATTAGATATCGGTTAATATTGCAAAAAAGGAAACATAATTGATCAGAATCAAGGCAAAACTGAATAAGTGATCCTTATGGCTCACTAGTTGCGTTGTTTGTTTCCAAAGGTTGATTAGCCTAATTGCATAATGTAACTTAAAGGAGGAGGGATGGAAGTTTGGTGGGAAACAGAAATCCATCCTTACTGTTTTTTACCATCCCTTGGGAGTTTTAGTTATAAAATTAGATACGGTTGCCTTAGCCCCATCCATGGCATTCGTTTCAAGGAAAGTTGATACATGAGTAAGGCGTTTCATGGTGGCTAATGACCATCTCTCCCACTAGCCAGAGATAGGGTGGTATAAAGGAGGCCTTTGTGCCAAAAGTTGTTAAAGGATAAAATATGCTGGACAAAGCTGGAGCTGTTCTTTTTTTATGCATTGGTTTGGAAAGCTAGTTATATTACTGAAGATGGAATGATGCAAATTGGGAGTGCTGTCAGTGGAATAATGATTGAAATTTGGTCTTTTAGGATGGGGTTTGGAAGTCTTTGCGCTTAGAAGAGTGCATATTCTTGTCATTGACACTACTAGCTCCGGAGAAATTGAAGATCTATACCCCTTTTCTAGGGTCGTTAGTGTTGGGTCAAGTTTGGATTAGAACAAAAATGATTCGATTCATATTGATCTATCTAACCCGTGTTGGCACATTTCCATACGATGTAAATTTGAAAACCAATACCTAATCCAACTCAACACACATCTGACTCATATTATTAGAACATTATTAATATTTAACCTAACTTAGAAAACCCTTACTTACCATTTTAACCCACTTTAAGCTCTTTGCGTGTATTTATTATATGAATAAAAACTTCACATCAAATTAAAAAATATAAAATTAGTAAATAAAACAAAGAACGTAAAAACCTATAAATGAGGGTCTTGTCTTCTAAATCTTTCTCATGTGGAACTCCAAATAACCAATCTCTACTGCACAATTTCATGGGAAAGAGAACTATGATATTTATTTAAAATGTGCCCTTCAATGCTAAAGGCTGACTTACGGGCAACGTAGGTGAGAAGACAACTCAAGATACCGATGTGAATTAGCTTTCAAATAATCAAGAACATTACGATAAGGTATTTTTTTTTTTTTTAATAAATATCAAGCCTATTTTCCTTCAAATACAAATCCAATTGCGACATTCTAGATTGCAAGGCATAGTGTTTACTTTCGAACGCATTATACTCATCAAGGTTGTCCCCAATGTTCTAAAACATGTCCTCAATTAAAATGTTACCTCGATTGGCTGAAGATGTAAAGCGATAATCTCTCCACATAGAGGTCACATGTTCATCAAAAGCATATAGAGACTTTCTTGAGTAATCCGTACAAGTTCCACATGATCATCTATGTCCAACTTCAAATAGCAAAGCTCTAACAAGCATAGCAAGACAACAGTATAACCCTTCTAATATTTATCAAACTTCTTTTGCATTGCCATAGGCATAAAATAAATAGCAATGTCCTCACTATCACTCTCCTTTATCAAACGGAACCGGATTAGCCATGCTCAATAGAGATATAAATTCTCCATGGGATATCTAACTCCAAAGAAGAGAGTAAAAATATACTAAAAATGTTGTAACAAGAATGCAATTTCCTTAGCTATGACTCAATCTTAGGGTAACAGTAAATGCACGAACAATGGAAGTTCCATATTTTCTTTCTTAGGAGCAACTAGGATGCGATACTTGTATTCAACGAATTGTCAATCATAATTCACATTCTTGCGATATGATTAGCAATTTACATAAACAACATAAAGGCAATTTAGACCAATTCTACCCTTCCTAGTTTTAGCTTTCCATAGGAGAGCTCTTTATAGAATTTTAACCCTTCAATAGCAGTTGTACGCAAATTGAGCATGAACATAAGCCTTTCATTATCTATCTTTGTGGTGTTTAAGCAACTTCGATACAAATGGCACTTCGCCAGGAAATGCTTAAAAAGGGTATAAATGCGTGGTTGTATATCTGTAGCTCACATGTAGACCTGCAATGTCTATGAAGCTTTTTTAAAAGAGCTTGAACGACTGATACACTTCCACTTGCCATGAGTAGTTTAATTTTGTGCAAGTTATTACCAAGAAAAGACAAATGGAAGAATTATCAAGATCTTCTATACTATTTTGATAAACTTTCACTTGATTGCAAAACCTTTCCTAAAATCACCAAAAAAGCCTAGGAGGAGGAGAGGTAGGAGGTTAAAACAAAGAAGTAACCAAATAAAGTTTTCGGATTTGATATTGCCTCTCTAATCCCAATTTAATCATTTGTTTACCCGATAAACTGGGTAAACAAAGGAATAAGCTTATGCAAAAGGAAACTATAAGTTCAAGATCGAGTCCAACACTAACATCCTCCAACTACACCATGACAATATTACCATGAATGCTAGGTTTACAATTTCTCTCAACTTGATTTACCAATTGTATGCCTAACATGAACATCTATCTCAATTAATTAAGATGAATGGATTCATTCGAACAAAAATCATGAGAAAATCAACTTATGAACTTCTCACATTGGAACATATTGTATAATGTCTCTAGTGGCTACACGATGTGTAGAGCTTTTTAATCTAATTTTATGGTTAGCATCAACTTTCTAATAGGACAAAATAATTGGATTGTTAAGTTCTCTACATCCTCACTATTAGTACTATTTCGATGTTAACACAATAGAAAGTCTAACTTAAATGACAGAAAACAAACCTACCTCCATTTGTGTAAATTTTGCACCTCCAACTCAAACTATCATAATTGAGACCCTCACTAATGCATCTACGTTTTCTTGTTGATTGGTGAAAACTCCCATCCTAAACAAGGAGGGAAAATTACTATTAGCTGCATAAAGAAACATTAAAAAGCTAAGAAATATTGAATGCTTTTTCTACTTTACATTATTATGAGAAAAACATAGAATTTGCTATGTTATAAGAAAGTGATTGACCAGCAATTTGAGCAACCCTATTGATCACAAGACCAAATAAAGTGGATCCTACTAGGGGAACATTGTGCGAAGAACCATATCCCAACGAGATATGTGCTAGACAATATAAATAGTACTATTTTATTTTCTTGACATTACTTTATACATGAAAGAGTTTGAGGCTATTGACTTCTATTAGCAATACAAAGATTGATTATTAGTAATGAAACCATGTGAAATTAGATTTAAATCATGAGGATCTCCCCTTCACATCAGATTGTATGCCTAGAAGTACGTTAGTTAGATTGAAGGTATCTATTTTTGAAATCGGATCAAATTGGCTAATTCAACTGGTTGGACTAGTAATGGAGATTGCAAACCAATCCGCTTGATGAGATAGGGAAAGGTGGAATTTCACTCTTTTCGAAAATCATTCTCCGACTGGCTATATTATGGTTGAAAATGTTTCATTTATTTCCTACCACTCAATATTAAGAAGGTGTCCCATTCATAAATTAGATTTAATTATCACACAACACGGCATAAATCATGTTGTGACCCCAAAATTGAGTCGGCTAAAATAAATGGGTATAGATCCTAAATATTATCTATCTCAACTTTTCTAAGGTCGTTGAAATGGGTATATTCCGTTTGTCTATATTTTATTTAAACAAGAACAGAAGATTACATATTTTTCTGTGCATATTATCTTCAAGAATCCAAACTCAGGATTATCAATTTGAATTATATACAACAAGGGATTGACTTTTTGTTCCTTATTCTTAGCATAATGTTGTTCCTTGTACATCACTAGGAAGGGTAAACAATTAGACGATTATTGAAAATTCATTTACATCTTACTCACTCCACCAAAGATTGTTGGTCCTCAGGTTGATCAGCATTCGATGCTTTTCTTCCCATGAGTAGCTCCGCCATGACCATGTTGAATGAGTAGACATCGACCTTTTCCATTAGCTTGCCACTCAAGTAATATCAAGGATCCATGTACCTACATTTGACAAACCATTAGTGGTACTAGATGAAAACCATTAATGGTACGACAAACCGAAAATGAACTTACCACAAAGTCTCCATTATGTGCGTGATTCATGCTTATCTATACCCAAAGTGAACTTGGTGAGTCCAAAGTTTGCGACCTGAAATCAAAATGTTAACTTTCATAACAATAACTTCAATTCATTAAACAACTGATTGATATTATCATGTCATCGTATCTTAGCATCAAAATCGGAGTCCAAAAGAATATTGGAGGTCTTGATGTCGCGATGAATTGTCTGAAAGGTTAGATCAACAAAAATAAAACTTGAAAATTATTATAGTAATGATAATTTTTTTTTTTTTTGTAAAAAAAATACTCACACTCTTTGTGTAAGTAGGCCAAGCCTCGTGCGGAACCTAAAGCCACCTTCATCCTCTTAGGCTAAGGAATGATTGGGCAATTAGATTTTGCAATGACATCTGGGGCAGTTATAATCAATCGGATTTTGAGCTTTAAAATAACTAAGTGTATAGGATTAATACTGACTGTGCAAATGAAAGTCCAGTGTGCTGTTTGAGACGAACTCTAGAATTCTAAGAGTGTCAGAAATGCAATATCCAACCAAAGAGATGGTGACGATGGTGGATACAGTTGATGATTACCTCCGCTCGAAACTCTCTCTCCCCTTGTCGACTTTCAGCTTTTAGTTGCTTGATGGCAACTAATTCCCTGCTCGAGAGTATTCCGTTATGAACGAGGCTGAAACTGCCTTCGCCAAGTAGATTGGAATTAGAGAAATCACCCGTTGCCATTTTCAGGTCTTTGTACTCAAAGGTCTTATGCGGAACACCAAAGCTATGCTTGGAGATATAAGAGGTCAGACATTAGTACTCGATTCTACAGCTTAATGGAAAAATTGATGTTACAAATCTTGGTATTATGAACATGTCATTATTGTGATCCAAATGCAGAGCAAATTCTGATTAAGGAATCAACATCGATTGTCCTCAAGCTTGTCCTTTTCATTGTATGTGATTTTGATCCTTAATCAGAATTTGCTCTACATTTGGATTACAATAATTACATGTTCATAATACCAAGATCTCTAACATCAATTCTTCTAGCTATGCTTTTCATTATCATTAAGCTGGTAGAATGGGGTCCCAACGTCTAACCTCTTCCATCGCCTTAGTTGTTTCGCATAAGACCTTTTATGTACAAGGAGATGAAAATGACAAAGATGATTTTTCTGATTCTAGTTTTCTCAATGAAGGGGATTTTGGGCTCATTCATAAGAGAGTACTCCCGAGCAAGGAATTAGTTGCTATCAAGCAACTAGAAGCTATAAGTTGGCAAGAGAAGAGGGTGTTTTGAGCGGAAGTCAATAACATCGACCATATCCACCACCCTCGCCTTATCTTTTTGTTTGGATATTGCATTTCTAACACTCTCAGAATAATAGTTTATGAATTCATCCCAAACAACATGCTAGACTCTCATTTGCACAGTTAGTATTGTAACCTTAGTTATTTCAAAGCTCAAAATCCGATTAATTATAACTACCCCAAATGTTATTGCAAATCTTGATCGCCCTATCATGCCTTGGCCTAAGAGGTCGAAGGTGGCTTTAGGTTTCGCACAAGATTTGGCTTACTTACATGAAGAGTGTGAGTATTTTTCAACCAAAAAAAAAAAAAAAAAAAAACTTTATCATTACTATAATAATTTTCGGGTTTCTTTTTTATTGATTTGACCTTTTTGGTAATCCTAGAGTTATTCATCGTGACATCAAGTCCTCTAATATTCTTTTGACTCCGATTTTGACGCTAAGGTGCGAAGGCATGATAATATCAATAAGTTGTTTATTGAATTCAAGTTATTGTTATGAAAGTTAACATTTTGATTCTAGATCACAGACTTTGGACTTGCCAAGTTCACTTTTGATTTAAGCAACTACAAAATCCGTTTCGAATTTGATACTAATATATACTCACTTGATTTAGCCCATCCAATCGATCAATGTCTAATTTCAAGTTTAATTGTTATATTATGAATACATATCCTAATTTGATTGGACATTTTGCTTTCGCAAATAACACTGATTAAGTATTAAAACAGTTCGCAGCGTTTAATGTTTGGCTCAAAATTTTCACCCTTTTAAAATATATTTAAGAAACTACGCTGAAATAAGCCGTGTTAGAGTAGAGTAGGATTTAAAACGCTTTCTCTAGTTTATCCTCTATTAATTTTAAATTCAATAAGAGGAGGAATATTCATGTAGTTCCTCTTTATTCATTTACAGAAATTTAGATCCAGTAAGAATGGGAACCCGATATGCAACAAATCGTTAAGCTAAAAAGCGAAAGCACTGTAACTATCGTTCTCTCAATTTCGGCTTTAAACGTTATATAGATTAGAGTGCCCTTTCTAATAAAGATTTTAGATAAATAAAAAAACTTAATTTCAATTTTTCCATGGGTGAAAATTTGTGGTTGAACTAATGTGTTTATCTCTCTTTAGATCGGCTCCCACACCTACCCCTTACTTTAGATCGGCTTCCACACCTACCGCCCCCCAAACGAAAAAGAAAAAGAAGGATTTAATCGAATAGTGTATCGTCATCATTCCCCGATTGCACCAACTAGCTTATGTTAGATAGCGCTAATTGACCCAAGCCAACATATTTGATTGGGTTTGATTAACTTTACTACAAAATAATTGAAAATATCCAATAATCGGGTCCCGTAATGTGAATCACGACACTTCATTGCTGCAAATTCTAATCATAAACGTTGGCATGAGAGAGTAGAGCATATTGAAATATATCCATATTAATATACAATGCCATTGATTGCGATATCACTTTATATTTGCGAAAGATAGGACTAATGTTCGCTGCCATGTGAAATCAATCTTGCTGAAAACGTCAATGATTTTACCTACCTAATAATTATGAAAGTTGATGCAGTCGACATTAAATTTTTTATTAAATTTTGGAGTTCCCATTTTAAAGTTACTGAAACCTAAGATTATGTCTTGATTTGGTTTCAATTCAAAAACTGTCACGCGGCAAGCTCAGTCAACCACCACCTAACAATAATATTCAGGGCTACGCGTCTTGTTCAACTTAATAATTGGATTTGGTGCGTTTGAACAGGCTTTTACAATATATTAGGCAATGCATGAAAACTTAAGTAAAATTATATTACCGAATTATATTTGGATTTACACATCTTGGTCTAGTAAAGATGTGGTAGGAGGGCTTACTATAAGCATAGTGTTCTAGTAGTGACCAGTGATAGATGAGTTCATTAGACATGCCTATATAGATATGGCTAAGGTCTTCTCTCTATTTTCTAATGTACATATTTTATCGTTCTATCCATCAAGAGCCGTCAAGGTAAAAGGAAGATTGGAGACGAAGACTTAATTAAAGAAGTTTGACTACAATCAAATTCGTTGATTCCGCATATTGTTCATTTGATTAATTTGGGGTCAATTTTTGGGAATCTATGTAATGATAGTGATCTTGAGTTGAATGTTTTATTTATATTGGCTTGACTTGCTTACGGAGCGTTCTTCATTAATAATCCTTCTATTTTGACCCAAAAAAAATGTAATATGTTAAATATAAATCATCCTATACATTCAAAATTTCCGTTAAATAAAGTGAGATGAAATTCCTATACCTTTATGTACCCTATACAAGTAGAACTTGTAGAAATTATGTCATAAGTGCTATAACTTTTATACGACACTCACTTTGGTACCCATAATATTTCAATCGATCACTTAAATACCATAACTTATAAATAAATAAAAAATCTCACTTGGGTCATGGTAGTGATTTTCTTTGCTAAAAAAATCCTACATGGTATTAAAACTTGTCACACTTGTGGTGATTATTTTAAATTATGAAAATCAATTGGTCAAAAGTTATGGCACTTGTGATAAATATTTTTATAATAATAATGGCACTTTAGATATCAATTGAAAAGTTATGACAACAAAGTAAGCGACATAGAAAAGTTTTAGCACTTTTGATGTCTTTTTTTTTTTTTTTTTTTTTTTTTTTACATCTTGAAACAATGTGCCTTTTCGATTGAAATATTTAATTATCATGAAAAGAAGTGGTCGTGGACATGAAAAAAAGGTGACTGTTAGATAGGAAAATAAAATTATTGTTGATAGGAAGAAAATTGATGGTTGATCATGAAACGTGAGGATAGGTTACTTATTTCCAAGTGATATCTTGGTTGGTTATCTGTAAATATAACCAAAATCATATATTGTTTAACACAATGGTTAAAAAACAATAACTTTCTCTTCTTCACAGTATCCTTTCTTCTTCTTTTTTCACACACAAGTTTGACAACATATTCAAAATGAAAATCCAAATGAGAAATTGAGTAATTACAGAACTCGTTTCTCTATAACTTTAGTATATACTCTGATATATATTTGTTATTAACTCAACAACAATAATAGTAGGGGTAAATAGTACCTTTAATTGTCATCAAGCATCAAAATCAAAGAACTGTAAACTAATTGTTCTATCTTCATCAGCAATCAAATATCTTTAAATATCTTAAATATGTCCTCTCGTACAAAGCATGGCACGTTTATTAGCTAGAACGTGCAAAGACATGCCATGTATATCCGCTAAAAAATTGATTTCATTTGTGTTAATTTCCAAATCGCTAACCGAAAAGTCAATGACTTAATAAGATCAGCAAAATAATGGATTCGGTCACTAATTGAAAAGCACAACTAAAGAATGATTTCCCCAACATCTGTTGCTTCTGTCGGGAGTTGCGCATCGCCAGCGGGACCAGCATTTTCCGGTTGGTGAGCGGAACAGCGACAACGAAGACGTACTTTCCCAACCTCACCACCGGCGGTGGGTGGTTGAATAATGTAATAGCTATGCATTACTAGACACTTTGGGCATTGTTATAGTCCACTTCTTCTTTCATTTGGACCTTCGGTTCTTTGCGGGCCAAAGGCTATGGCGTAATTATATGGTTGCAGCTTGTGTGTGGATGAGGTGATGTCCTTTATTTGGTAATGCTCTCTACGTGTTTTCCATTTTCATTGATTTATGGTGGAGAATGAAATTGGACATTATGGTATTTTTGTGTGAGGCTTTAGGTGACCTAAATTGGACACGGTTTATCACCAGGAGAAATTAGTGTTGAAATTTAATCAAATAGACTCAAAGAAGAAGACACACAAGAGAGTTGTTGCTGTAACTCTCGTCACAATATTCGTCACAATATTCAATAGAACACAGGACATCCAAACCACTTTGCAAGAAATAGCTACAGAAAAACAATGACAAAGACCCACTAACATACCCCACTAACCATAACATGTGCAGAAACTAACTCCTAAAAACAAGCCACTTCCTATTGATTAGGACTCCACTATTACATTATTGAAGAAACGTAAAAACTGAGAGTTAAATACTTCAACAAGTAGGTGATATGCATGTTTTGCCGTCTTGAAAAATAGAACTTGCTGAGTACGTCAATGATATTACCCACCTAATAATTCTGAAATTTTGAAGTAATCGACATGAAAACTAACTTTTTGTTTTGGGAATTTCGTATTATAGGAAACCCAAAATTACTAACGGATTTGGTTTTTTCATCGAATAAAATGCGGAGGGGGCACGTGGGAACGTAGTTCAAAAACAATTGTGACGATAAGATTTAATAGATTTTGGCCTCTTTGTTCAGTTGGGGACAGTGCGAGATATATCCTCTTCCGCTCTCCTCGGCCGCCAACATCCTCCGCCACCTCTCCCTCCCTCCCTCTCTCTCTCTCTCTCTCTCTCTAGAGGTGGCGGAAGAGGAGATCTCTCTCTCTCTGTGGCGGCACCAAGGCGGCGAAGAAGAAGGGGGCGACGTTCGTGATCGACTGCACCAAGCGGGTGGAGGACAAGATCATAGACATCGCCTCCCTCGAGAAGTTCCTCCAGGAGCGCATCAAGGTCGACGGCAAGGCCGGCGCCCACAGCGACTCCGTGACCACCTCTCGCGACAGGTCCAAGATCACCGTCACCTCCACCTCTGGACTTCTCCAAGCGTTATAACCAGAATCATGCTCCCTCCCTCCCTCCCTCCCTCCCTCTCCCTCCCTCCCTCCCTCCCTCCCTCCCTCCTCTCTCTCTCTCTCTCTCTCTCTCTCTCTCTCTCTCTCTCTCTCTCTCTCTCTCTCTCTCTCATCTTTCCCCCCCAGGGCAGTCAAGCTTATCGAGCTAGTTCTTGTGCTTGCGGTGATGCTGCTGCTGCTTCATGTGCACAATGTTGCGGTTTTAGAGTATGCCTAGGATGCCTGTTGAATCGCAGTGCTTTTCTTCGAAATGAAAATAACTGTAGGTTTATAATATGCTCGATCGCGTCGTTTTATGTGCAGATGCTGCATGTTTCGCTTTCGTTAGCTGCGATTTTGGCAGAAGATTGCTTTTTGAGTTGATTTGTAGATAGGACTAGCCTCCTAGGCGGCGCACTCATGCCGTCCATCTGCGAGCGGGTGGTTAATTATGTCGTCTGCTTCGCGGCGAGACTGGTGTTGTGGTGGGATTTCTGCACCTCATGTTGGTAAACTTTTGCATATTTGCACTGCTGCGAATCTTTGTGCAAAATGGTCTAGCTTACAGCATGTGTTTAAATTCAAGATTGATTCATTTCCACTTCATTAATTGTTGGAACTAAATCTGACTCTGTGTTTTTACTCTTTGTTTTATGCCACGCTTTTGCAAATCTTCGGCGCGGGCTGTCCATGGGCGTGGCTTGGAGTTGATGTTCTCAACATGTTTGGAGTTGATGTTCTCAACCTCCATCGCCGGCAATGGGCGTGGCTTGATGCTGCCAAGTCAGTTCATTCTCCACTGTTTTAGTATACCTTTGTGCGTTTTCCATGCTTCTTTGTGAAACTTTCGAGCTGGAAATTTCTTTATCGGAATAGCTCGGTCATGGCCGGAGTAGTGGCTGAGGGAGAATATTTAGTGACGGTCAGCGACTTCAGGTATCGACGTCAGATTGATAAGGATTGCGGTGTGAATCTGTGTAGTGGAGTCTTCGTCGAGCTCGTCATTGATGGTTTTCTAGAGAAGGACTTCGTTCGGAGGGGAAGACGTCTTTCGGTGAAGACGCTCTCCAGAAAGTCCCGAAGAAGAAGATGCAGGGAAGAGAAAGAAATAAAAAAACTGAAAATTGAAAAGGAAAGTGAAAAAAATCAAAATCTGATTATAATAAGGAGTCGGGTGTAGTTATAACTTGGGTTGAAGTAGAGGTGTCAAAATCGGTCTTAAGCCTATATATGACCCATTTATAATTTAAATCGGTCATGTATAGACCACTTACATTTTGAAAAAACTAGTTAAATGGGTCTTAAATGGATTGGATTTAAAAATCTATTTTTAACCCAAGCCTCACATTTTATCTTACCCCCCCTTTTTTTTTGTAAAAATTGAAATTAAAGTTAGTTTTTATATTTCATTTTTCCTTTTCTTTCATTTTTCTTCCTCCTTCCTTAGTTGATGGCTGACATGACAACAGCAAGCGATTGGCCAAGCAAGGCTCAAGCTCACTAGATTTAACAAGGTTCAAGCTCACTAGATCTGGGTGAGGTTGAGGCCTCAATAACAACCGGTAAGGATCAAGCCTTGCCGATTTGGCAAGACTAGAGCTCACTAGTGTCAAGCAAGCTCGAGATAGCTCGACACAAGCAAGCTCAATCTCGCCAATCCGGCGAGGCCAAGGCATTGTCGATGATTGGCAAGGCTCAAGCTTGGCTGCGCGCTGCTAATCATTGTTGTGGCCGGTGGCTAGTTGAAGAAGGAAACATAAAAGAAGAAAAAAATAAAAAATTATTTTTTAAAAAATAAAATAAAGAAAATTTAAAAATAGATTATTTAAAAATAAAAAATAAAAAATATATATTTTAAAAATAATTTTTATAATAATTATAAAAATTGTCCATTACGTTGTATTGCATTAAAGTGTTTTAGCAATACCACTAAAAAAAAAAAAAAAATATTATAAGAAATATGCTTTAAAGGTTTTTCACATTTTTTATTTTATTTACTAATTTTTTATTCTCTACTTTACTTTTTAAATTTGATTTGAATTTTTTATTCAAGTAACATATATGTGAAGAGCTTAAAGTGAATTAAATGGGTGAAATTTGATTAACATAAATTGAGTTAAATAGTAATGTGTTTCGATAATATGGGTTAAGTTAGGTATAAGTCAAACATGGGTCATCAAATTTACACTACATGAAAATTGATCAAAATGAGTTAAATGGGTCAATATGGGTCGGACCATTTTTTACTCGACCCAAACCCGATCCGGTCCATCCATTTGATAGTCCTAGACTAAAGTAAGGGTGTTGTGGGCTGGAAACTGAGTCGAGTTAAAAATCAATAGATTTAAATGTTTGGGCCATACTCGAGTCGAGCTCTGAGTTTGACTTGAGAAGGGAACCTGGTCTAAAGTCTACTTTTGGTAATAATTTTTTTTTTTAAATAATAATGACAAGGAGGAGAAAAATATCAGTAATCATATCCTAAATCTTGTCAAGACAATAACATTTTTACAAAGAAAAATGCAGCTTTGCTCTTAACTTATCATTCAACCCTTGTTTCAAAAGACGATGTAATTGCCTTATTATCACATCATTAGCATGATACGCACCAAGCGTTGTTGAAGTCAAAGGAACCGAGCCTTCGAATGGGAACATAATTGAGGACGTTGCAATAGAAATTGATACTCTTTGACGGACCAGCACCACGTCAATATGTGATTCAAGCACTTCAAATGCTGAGGGTTCTTAGGGTTCTTCTTGCTGATCCTTTCTTTAAACATCTCTCCCTTCCCCCTCTTTGTGATAGCGACAATGCAAATTAAAAAAAACTGCAAGAAATCAAAAACTCGAAATGTGAAAAAGCTTCAATAGCTTAATTTTGTGATGAATTTAGGAATGCAAAGAGAGATTGTAAGCTAGAGAGAACATATCAACATTCAGGCCATGGTTGGAGGGTATAAATATGGGCATGGAGATGCAAAACGGAGGAGAGAAAAAGTTCACGTGTGCAATTCAAACACCCATGTGGGAATTAGGGGCGCGCATGATAAAATTTCTACTTCTTTATTTCTCCGTTTCTCTGTTCCCTAGAACAGGTTTGGAACAGAAATCCGTTTAGTAACATAATTTGATTTTTCATTTTCTGGAACAGATTTCTATTCCAAAAATAGATTTGAAGAAGAAATCAAAAGCTAAAATTTTTAACTTCTCAATTTCTGAAATAGGAATTGAGAAATCAATCTTTTGGCTAGAAATCAATTTCTGTTCTAGAAATTTTGTCATGTGCACCTTAGATATCTCTATTGAGTATGGTAGATCCGATTTCATTTGATAAAATAGAGGAATAGTGAGGACATAGCTATTAGTTCTATGCCTATGGTAATGTGAAAGAAGTTTGAAAAATATTAGAAGTGTTATAGTGTTGTCGTGTCTATATTAGATCCTCATTATTAGTCACACCCATTAGAGCTTTGCTATATGATCAGGTGGAATTTGTACAGAACATTCGAGAAATACTCTATGTTTTTTTTTTCCTGATGAATATATGACCTTTATGTCAAGAGATGGTTGCTTTACATCTTCAACCAATCAAGGTAACATTTCCACTTCAATGGCCACAACTCCTTTGTCTTCCCTCTCCAAGAAGTTAAGCAAGTCGTATGTTCTTCTCATGATCTTTAGCTATTTGTTCCAGCTATCCAAGGCTACAAACATTCTCGTGCGTGGTTAGAACTTGAGGGACAACAATACTTTAGTCTTATCGAATGAAGTGTTTGAGCTAGGAATATTCAAGATTGGTGGGTCTTCCTCAAGCAACTACTACCTGGGCATTTGGTTCAGGGATGATCCTTAAAAGAAACCAGTCTGGGTCGCAAATCGAGATTACCCGCTTCTTGATTCTTCTTTTGTACTCTCCATCAGGTATAATGGGAACTTGGTGATATCCGATAGAAAGCAGATTCCGTATTTAGTCAATGCCGAGATGTTATCTACTTGTAATAGCACAAGTGTGATATTGCTGGATTTTGGCAATTTTGTTCTAATAGAAGGCAATAGCACGGTTTGGGAAAGTCTTTTTTATCCATCAGACACATTCTCATTTGGCATGAAACTTGGGAATTTCAATTTAGGCACTAGTAAGGTAAGGCATGAAACTTGGGTATTTCACGAAACAAGGAACTGGTCCCTCACCTTACCAAAGTGCCTAAATCGAAATAGCCAAGTTTCATATTAAACTATTTTTAAAATAAATTAGCCAATCATATACTTGATGAAGAAGACCTCATCGATTATAGTTGATAATTTTCGGCAAATTGGAGTTGTACCAATTTTGAAAATGCTAATTGGTTTTCCTCTTTTTGCTATTTTCTTAACAAAACCTTGAATCCTATCCTCTTTTCTTTTGTACAATTCTTTTTCGTTTTCATTTTTTGTCCTTTTTATCTGCCATCTAACCGTAATCATTTTAATTGTTGGCGTTTCCACAACAGCAACATGGTAAGCTTTAAAGAAGAAGAGATAAATTTTGAAAAAAATAAATAATAATAATTGAAAAGTTATTGTTCTTGTTTCTCGACTTTAAGCCAATCGTTCCCCTTTCTTATGCTTGTGAAGGAGGACTCTTGTTCTATCCCCGGTCGTTGCAGCTTTCCATTAAAGCTCAAGGTTTTTGCGCCATTTCATGGACTCGAGTGTTGTTGTCAACTCATACCCCCATCACCATCTTCTTCAGCTCGAGGATTCTGAATTTGGAGTGATATCCTCGTTCGTGGATTAAAAAATGTTGCAGCTGAGACGGTAAGTGTTGGCTAGAGGAAAAGCGCTTGTCCCCGCCGATCTAAGCATCGGAATACCCAAAGGAAACATAATGCTCGGATATGTGATGTGACTTCTTTACCTCGAAACATTCTCTCGGTACCTTGTTTTGAATTAGTCGATGAGAGCTGAATCAAATTGCTTGGACATTTGTTATTCCCAAAAAAAAAAAAAATGTACAAGCGATTCGATTTAGCTCTCGTTGATTATCCGAAACAAGGTACCAAGAGAATGTTTCGAGGTAAACAAGTCACACATCGCATATTCAAGGATTATGTTTCCTTTGGGTATTGCCATGCTCAGATCGGGCAGGGACATGCACTTTTCCTCTAGCTGGCACTTACTGTCTCAACTGCAACGTTTTTTAATCCACGAACGAGTAAATCACTCCACATTCAGAATCCTCAAGTTGAAGAAGATGGTGATGGGGGTATGAGTTGATGAAAACGCTCCAGTCCATGAAATGGCACAAAAACCTCGAGCTTTAACGGAAAGTTGCAACAACCGAGGATAGAACAAGAGTCCTCTTTCATGAGCATAAGAAAGGGAACGATTGGCTTAAAGCTGAGAAACAAGAATGATAACTTTTCAATTATTATAATTTATTTTTTCAAAATTTATCTCTTTCTTCTTTAAAGCTTACCACATTGCCGTTTCGACAACGCCCACGATTAAAATGATTATAGGTAGGATGGTAGATAAAAAAAAGGAAAAAAAATTGAAAACGAAAGAATTGTACAAAAGAAAAGAAGATGGGATTCAAGCTTCAGTTAAGAAAATAGCAAAAGAGGAAAATCGATTGGCGTTTTCAAAATTGGTACAACTCCAATTTGCCAAAAATTGTCAACTATAATCGACGAGGTCCCTCGCCTTACCAAGTCTTCTCCAGGGTGGACTCGTGTAGCGCGAGTCCAATGCAGGATTTCTTGTAAAAAGCAACGACAGCCAATGGGGACCACATTTTTTTTCCGCCAGACACGAGTCCGACGTAGGATTTCTCGAGTTTCCAATTTAAAATAGTTCTGGGCTGAAAAAATAAATAAATAAATTGTTAAAAGGATTAAGAAGGCTAGTGTAGCAACATCAGCAATAATAGAATCAACTCTTGAAGGAACATGTAAACCAACCACTGACTTGCTTAGCAATAGAGGCACATTGATGGAATTTGCAAAATAGGCTGCTCCACTTCCTGAGATATGTCAAGACATATCCATTGCAGGAAGATGAGATTAAAACACCAATCTTATGTCACACAACTACTTAAATTTTAGTGCTATCAACAATGGACAAGTGACTACTCCAAGTGACCACATTCACATTATCTCAAGCAAAGAAACAATTTAATAAGGATAAGCAATCTCAATAGGCGTCAACTGTAAGAAAAAATAATCGTAGGTTACATAAATCTCAAGAACTAGAGGAAGAATTCTTCATGCTACAAGTTTTGAAACATGTGTGCATGATGCACAATACTACTAGTTTTGATTTCACAAGAAATATGCTAAGATATTCATAATCTATTAAACAGATTGAAAAATCAACAAGTGAAAAATCCCTGAAAGATAAACCTCAAGGGTATGCCTCTAAGGGAACCTCATTAATAAAATCAGGCATGCCAAATGCAGATATTCTAGAAACAAGAGCATCCTGGCCATTGCAATCCTCACTTACTAGTATTTAGTAGGGGTGAGAGGTTCCCAATTCCTTACAGATTCCACTTAGAACCTAGAACTTACCCTCGAGTATAGGTTCCTCATTTTTTGGAACCTGAAACCTACTCGTCAAAACCGAGAACCTGGAACCTACCCTGTCACAAGTTCCGGGGTCGATTCCAGGTTCCAACAGGTTCTTTTCTTTTTTCATTTTTAGTTAAAAAAAATGAAAATGAATGTAGCAATAATAAACAAACTTGTCATTCATCAAAGAAAATATAACACAAACAGCAAATAGCATTTTAGAAGCAATAAACAAACTGTTGGAGAAGAGTCGTACCTTTCGCTTTTTTGCAAAGCGTTTCACAAAGAACCATTAACCATGTACTCTGTTACTATTGCCACAGAACCTCCAGGACCATCAAGCACAACACCGTAAAAGGCCACCACATTTGGATGATGCAAGTCAACAAGGTTGATTGCCTCATTACAGAAATCATATCTCTGTCTCAGCATAGCAACAGTGCCAAGGATTCAGAAAGAATACTATTAAATATCAAAAACAACAAAAAGCAAGAAGATCCATACCATTCGCTCTTACTCTGAGGGCTTCCCAGAAAAGCACCTATCAATATATTGATTCTTTTGATGGCTACATCAGTACCCCTCCATTTTCCATGATAAACAGTCTCATAAGTGCCAGAACCTAATTCTCGCAACTCTTCAAGATCACCGTTCTTAATTATCTGCAAAATGGAAATCCAAGCAAATTAAGAGCTGAGTCCCAGGAAAACCAAACATGTATCATAGTGAAGCAAATCTCTCACTTGCAAGCGACCAATGCCATCTGATTCTAGAAACCCGAAATTTATCCTCTCTGCCACTGTAGAATTAGCATCCTATATGAAAATGTCAGATGTACATGATCATTAAAATGAATGCACTTGAAGGATAAAGCAACCTCATGTATACAAACACTTTATGAACACAAAAGAGCTCAATCACCTCGGTGTCGCTTCTTGCTGCACATTTTTATCCTGGTATGCTTCATGAGTGGACTCATTTCCTTCATAAACTGTTAAATCAGGATTAGAAGGAAGAGCGGGAGAACAAAAGTAGCTACACCCTAAGCAACATTTTGAAGATCTTGCTTGATGAGATCCTCTGCTGAACCTTCAGAAGAGAAATTAAACCACTATAAAAACAATAAAAAAAAATAAAAAGACAGTCACTTTGGCTTGTGTTCCACTGTGCAAATGTGAAATCGATAAAGTAACGAGTGCATAATGTTGCTAGACGGGCAAATCTCCACCTACTCAAAAATCAAGCGACGGTGTCCTAAGCAACAGTGGCGTCGAGGGCGATCGGCGAGCCAGAGGTCAGCAGTGGTGCTGTTGAGGGCGAGAGGAGGTGGCCTCGAGCAGGGGTTAGCGAGCGATGGCATCGAGGGCGAGCGATGGTGGCGTCAAGGGAGATCGGCGAGCCAGAGGTCAGCGACAGTGCTGTCGAGGGCGAGAGGAGGTGGCCTCGAGCAGGGGTTAGCGAGCGGTGGCGTCAAGGGCAAGTGATGGTGGTGTCGAGGGCGAGCGACGGTGGTGTCGAGGCCAATCGGCGAGCCAGAGGTCAGCGGTGGTGCCGTCGAAGGCGAGAGGAGGTGGCCTCAAGTAGGGGTCAGCGAGCGATGGCGTCAAGGGCGAGCGACGGTGGCGTCGAGGGCAAACAGCGAGCCAGGGGTCAGCCGCGGTGCCCTCGAGGGCGAGCAGAGGTGGCCTCAACCCTCGAGCAAAGATCAACGGCAGTGGCGTCAAGGGCGAGCAGCGGTGGCATCGAGTAGAGGTGGAGAACGGACGGGCGAAGAGAGAGAACTGTGAGTGAAAAAAGTGTCGTGTGGAAGAAGTGAGTGAATTTTTCTTTTGGGGTTTCTTTAGCCCTAACCTAACTCAATTGATTTTGGGGTTTTTAGCCCTAACCGGACCGGTTCCGGTTCCTAGTGCCGGTTCTGGTTCCAGTTCCCAAAAAGGAACCAGAACCAGAATCGGCCTCTTCAAAACCGGGAATCGAAGCGGACCCTCCTCCGATTCAGTTCTGATTCCGGTTCTACCCGGAACCACGCACACCCCTAGTATTTAGAACACAAGGGAATAAGATGTTAATGACATGCACTAAAACTAACGAGTGACACATGCTGTGAAGAAAGAATCTTTGTACCTTGCAAAACTTGCTTTGTCAATAGTCCAAGTGTCACATAAGCATTTGTAGCATGAGTTGTATGCTGATATTCTTTTTCTACACAATCAAAACAAGACTTAGCACTCACCAAGAGAGTTTGAACATTTGACTAGCAGATGTATATATCAAGGAAGCTCTTTACAAGAAAGAAAAAAACGGAACTTTAGAATGAGGAAATCACACAGGTGTAACATCTTATTTACATTTCTAAAAGATTTAGGAAAAAATTAAAATTCAGTTATGTCTTCACCCATGTGAAAATTAACCACATCAAAAGACCGTTATTTGGCAAGAGTGATTAAGAATTTCTCTTGCATCCACCATAGACGCAGATCCAAGTACTCATTCTCATCCCAGAAAAACTAACAATAACACAGCAAAAAAATGACAAAAATAATTAAAAAGGTCAGGAGAATCTAAGTTCTTACCAACACTCGATCCAATATCAATTGTATCACCATTTGCTCTAATTGCTCTTTTTAAGATCAGAACCTGGAGAAGATACACAGCATAAAAGATAACATGAAAGAAAAATTAAAGCTGGAAGAAGGGACAATCATAAAAGGAAGCTACAGACTCCTAGAGTGGCATTATCAAAATAAATGGATAGCATCTCATAAGAGGAGATTTATCAGCATTAGAACAAAAGGAAAACTGATTTACAGAAACCTATTCGTTTGTAACTGATTGCCGAAACTGTTTGATTGATACCAAATAACATTGTCTCTAGAAAAGACCCAAGACAAACTTAATTGATTTGTCCCATGCACATGTAACTTTATTTATAATAACTAAGATTTAACCCGATCCTTCAAGTATCTTTACATATATCTTATGTCATCTATCAATTTGACATGAGTCTCCCTGTTGCAATCTATATAAGACCGCCACAAATTTGGAGACAATAGGGTAATAACATAGCTGGACTAATCTGCTTGGGCATTTCACTTGATGTGCATTCGATTAAACGGCACAAGGAAACAACAAGATAGTGAGAATCGCAACCCAATCAGTACAAGATCATCAAGATGATTGAATCGAAAGTTACTAGTATAATCTCAAGCATAACGGATTTTCATGCTAACAACAACAAAGCTCTCGGTTTCTCTTCCACATGCGTAATGGAAGAATGTACTGAACTTTCACGCTCAATGAAAACTGAAAGCTCCAAGGCTCCAAGTTGTCGAAGGTTTGAAAGAATTTAGTGGTTCAATAAACTTGAGTCCATTGATGGAGCACACGGATTCGAAGCTCAAGTGCATGAGAACATCGCGATCTGAAGAGCACTGGATGTGGCATGGCAAGCGGCGGATTTTGGCGCCGCTCAACGGGGCAGAAGCTTAAAGAGTTTGAATGCCCGTTGTCCAAGAGCATTGCATAGCTTGGACAACGGTTAGCTTGGACAACGGGCATTCAGACATCTAAGACGCGATTACCCTAATGAGGCATAGGCTAATCCACCATGGATTCGAGACGACAGGTAGGTGATATAACAGTATTATGACCAACACTGTTACTTGAATTATATGAGGACAATGCTACGGACTAAAAATGAGTCATAAACATTCCAATTTGAGCTGATGTATGTGCACTTTGGGGAGACATAAGCTCATCCAAACGGTAATGCAACATAGTGTCCACACTAAGATAAATCTTAAACAAGGATGGACCGCTCTCATTACCTTGGAAACGCCGGACTCTGAGCGTCGTTTAACTCAGACTCAAGCCAAGCACGTGCCCATTCATCTTTGTCTTATGCGCCCTTTTTTTTTAAAAAAAAAAATTCATAATGATTTTCTTTTTATGTGAGACAGACTTTGGAAAAAAATTAGGTTTCACTATCCGTAAGCTATAATATTTCTAATTTCTATATGTGAAAGCGATACCATTTGTTTTTGTTTTATTTTATTTTATCAATGGTCGAATGATAATTTAATCTTTGAGGCCTTTCCTTTTTATTTTTGAAATGCATGATGGTTGGTGCTAAAACTTAGATGTTGGCATGAATATTTGGTGTGTGCCTTTTGTAATTTTTCTATAATTGTGTAATAGATTATGCGGCTGAATTTTGATATTTTAGAGAGTTAAATTATCCTCTGATTTTTTTTTTTTAATGTAGCAACTAATTTCTTTGAATTCTCGCTTTCCAAGGTGATAATACCTCTTAAACTTTGTATCTCTCTCCAACTATACTAACCAAAAGGCACGTTATAAGATGCCTCGAGACCTTAGAATCACAGGACAACTTAGGGTTTTATCTGTGGAGCGGGTAGGCTTTTTGTCTGCAGAGTTTCTTTTCATGCCAAACATTCACTCTTTCTTGCTCCCTCTTTGGTTGTTGTACGAAATAGATTGGACATGAATTCAATTGCGTTCACTCAAAATTTAAATAATAGATTCAGGGACCGATGAGTACTCGTCACATGGCAATTGTGGAGAAGCCTCGCCAGAATATAGAGTAATAATCTTATAGAATCGTGTCCCCTAACAATACAATATAACTGGTTGAAATTGAAAACTCATGTTCTGACGCAAGTATGGTTTTCATGTTAAAGTTTTTAGGATACTCACTAAATCTTGTCATAATGATCAACTCAACACATTCTTTCATAAACTTTTCTAACATTCTTTCCTCTGTTTCCAATTATATCAAGTTTGTTTTTTTTTTTTCCTTTATTGTATCTTGTATTAAGTTCTCTGGGTCGCGAGGATTGATCCGTCACCCGCAAATCTTGATCATATGGAGCTTTCTAAAATGATCACCAAACAATTAAATGAGATGAAAAGTTAAAAAGAAAAGGTCAGCTTTATGCTTGAAATTGTGCATGTAAGAAAACTACTGAAGAATTAACGCATGTCATTTCCTCTAAATAACGAAAACTTGGCTAGCGGCTATAGCACAAAAGGGCATTGTTCTGGCAAATATAAATCGATTTGAAAAGGTCGAATGTCTATTAAAAAAAGGAAAACAAGAATGAAAGAAACAAAGTAAAGAGCATAAGAAAATTAACCTTTTACTGTGGCTAATCCAACTCATTGGGTGCCAAGTGTCGACACCATACATTTGTAAAACCCTTCATTAGCAGGTGCATCGTACCGTTAAGAATTTATCAAATAAAAAAAGCCGTGGAAGATAAATTCTTTAATTTGTAGCGGATCCAAAGAAGCATTGAGAAAAACTTCATTTGCGTAGTCTGACATACGAGTGTTATACCTTGTAGGATAAGGCCAGCATGATTTGACTAAGTGCATATGCATTTTCCATCATTTAGAACTTAATTGACAAAGTTAAAAACATTTAAGACTAAATTGGTAAAAGTATAATAGATTTATGAATTTTTGAACTATTTTATTGCACAAAATGGATAGTGTTTACTTCTATGCCCGCCACGTCTACATCTTGCTCACCTCTATGCTTGGTAGAGGCAACCTGACAAGGCTTTGCCATGTGTCTCATGTTCATCAATAACTATTGTTTCGTTGACTATCAAAAAGAAGATGTAACATCTCAATGTACCTTTAGGAAAAAGCTTTAGAAAAGTGTTAAACTTATTGCACTTATACCAATTTGGTCATAAGCTTTGTGACCTAGAGTCAATTTAGTGATACAGGCCAATTTTGGCCAAATATTATTAACGTGAATGTTGGTGGCTTATGTGGTACGAATGGGACTACCATGGATAACTTTTAATTGTAATTTAACTTTTAATCGGTTATTTAACTGCAAAAATCCTAACACAATATGGGAAAAACCCATATGACAAATCAAAATTCATATGTCTAGAGAAGAAGATGGAATTTTCACAGTAAGCTTATTTTTCTACTGAGTATGGAATTTTGATGTGAGTCTCTATTTGATCCGCAAATGGAAATGAAGCAAAAGGAAGAAGATAGGCCCCAAGCCCATAGAAGAGTGCCTGTGCTCGGTTCTTGTAACAAGCTCCAATTCCAGTCACAGGTGTCTCAAAATGGTTTGTGCGGCTTTTTCTACACAAGCTATTTGCTTTGCACATATGCCTCGTGATAATCATTTTAGTTCTAGCTTCAAAATGTTTAGGAGGTAGAGTCCATTTCCATGTGCAGATGCTGCTGGAAGATTGGCCTAACTAAATTCTTTCTCAGGAAATGCAATATCTCTATATTGCACTTCAAATACATGAGGTTATATTAAATAATTCATAAATACACACATGCTCCTAAAATGACCACAATCTTGTTTGGTTACTCAAGAGTGCAACTTTCGAAAGTTTGATCCAAGTGAGGCCGATCAAGTCATCACATGTAGTGCTTGAGCATGACCCCATTCGGTAAACACAGGGTTCGTGAATGGATTAGGCCTAGTGAACATTTGGGTACTAAGTGTGGTTGGTTTTGAGAGTTAGGACTTGCTGAGAGGGCAATTTAGTCACTTTATCCACAAGGTTTTATCTCTAATACATAATGGCATTTTTAGAACTGAAGGAGGGAAAGTTGCGATGAACTAAAAAGAGAGGATTATATATAATGTTTTCTCTATTAAAAACCTATAGTTCAGGCCTTGAAGTTTAAAACGATCAAAGTAAAATGTCCAAAACAATTAGAAAACCAGAGCAATTATGCCTTTAGATATCACATTGTGCAAAATATACAATTCTTATTTTTTTTTTTTGTAGCTAGAAGGTGCATATATATGTATAAAGATATATTTAGCGTGATTTTGTATTTCCTTTGATTAAAAGTAAGAAATGAAATATAGTAGAATTATTATAACTAGAAAACGGTACATCAATCATTGAAATATTTCTCTTAATCAATTTATATGTGCTGCATACTATGTGTTCGGTCCATCTATTTTTTAGAGAGTTTTGTACGTTTGGAGCCCATCTTAGTTTCCAAAAAATGATTGGTTGGCTGGATATTCCATTGTTTTGTGTCTATGTAAATATGCCCCATCAATCACAGAAGTTGAGCAAGAGAGAAAGGTGATATCATCTAGCATATCCATCTAAATGAAGTAATATATGTCGAACATAAGAAACTTTTTTTTTTTTTGGTTAATAACAATCTCTAATCACTGGAAATTCTCTCATCGTTCAATATCATCCTCCATTTTGTTTGAAACTTTAAGAAATTGGCTCGGTGTGTTCTTATATGTTAAGTGCAGCATCATGTCACATGCTTCTTCTTTTTTTCTTTTTACATGGATTGCGGTGTAAGTGTTGGCTGAGGAAAAAAAATGTTATGCTGATGATAGGGGTGAGAACCAAGTCTGGTACAAGAACTGGATTCAACCGATCTAAGACCAATCAGTTTAAGGTTGGTTTAAGGTTGATTTTAAGAAGAACATGTTCGATTCTTGGTTTCGTGAACCTAGAACTGGCCTAGAACCATTTAGTTCCTAGTTCCAACACTGAAATCATTTCAACTAATCCGGTTCCCAAATTGAACCGGTTCTGAAGCCTTTTATATATATATATATTGCCCTTATAGAGAATCGAAATCATGGTCTTCAACATGAACAAATGCCAACATAACCGTTCGACAAACATATTTTTTCGTAGTGAGATTATACAACTTTTATTTTTTTTATTAGGATTTGCTGTTTTACCTAAGAATAAAATTTTCCAAACTCGACCAGTTTGATTCACTATTTCAATCTTTTGAAACCGACACACCTTAAAATCAATCTTCAAAGCTGGTAGAGTTTTTATTTTTATTTTTTCAAGTTAGTGAAATCAACTTTTTTCTCCTTTTTTTTTCTTTTTGTTTTCCATTTTATTTCTCGTCCTTTTTCCTCATTCCTCGGCTGCTAGTGCACTCCGTCGATCATCACCATCAATACCCGCACTACAGCGATCACCTCCCTCCACTCTTCCACCCTCTCCGTTTGTAACGTACTCTATTTTTTTCCTCCCCAAGAGAATCAAAGACAATCGAATATTGACAATGAGGGACCCAAAGTTATTGCTTCAAAGCAGATAAGTATATAAATATCAATACGTTCCAAAAGATGAAAAGGTCTCTAAGAACCAAATACATGTTTTTTTTTTTTAAGTTAATATAATAGCGGAAATCATTGGAATATTAGCAATAGCTTTCAAAAATGAATATGTATAGAAGAGTTCGGCTAAAATGCTCTAATGTAAATAAGATCTTAAACAATATAAATCATAAAAGATGCAATGTAATAATTAAAAACAAGTTGATAATAAAGATGATTTAATTTTGAAACTCATAATATATGTAATTATGATTGAAGATAATTTTGGATTTGGGTGAAAATGGAAGGACCATCACTAGTGTTTCTCTCTAGTGATTGCCACACCTATCATTTGGTGCTTGTGTTGCGAGTAAAAAAAAGGTAGTTAATGTCATTTTAGGAAAAGAAATATAGAATTTCGGGTAACGTACATATGTCCTAAATAAAAAGCCAAAAAAGAATATGGCTAAAATAATTAAAGAATTAAAAAATTTAAAAACCGAAGCTGAAAAATCGTGTCAGAAGAGAAGGTAAGTTATTGCCATTTTTTATGATAACGATATCGAAGGCCTTGGTTGGAAGGGAGAATACAGTTTAGCCGCCGCCTCTTCGTGGAGCGGGGTGGGGCCCGGTGCAGCGGCGGTTGCGATCTTGAAACTCCTATAAATAAGAAGATCCGACGTGGTACTCAACGTGCCGACGTGGAGGTTTCTTGACCCCTGACGTGGGCCCCACTAGAAGAGACGTGAACTCGTGAAAGTCTCAAAATCGAATGACAGTGCCTGCATTTTCCCATAATCCATTTTACCTAGTCAATTATGTGTGGGGGATTGGCAATTTGGCACGTCATATTTAGCAACGTATTGTTTTATCATCTATGGATATCACATATTTTGTTTAATAGTGAAATATGAGCTACTTGCTACTATTGAGAATATTTATTACTTCCAAAAGTAAAAGGAATTGCACAATTTAGTTGTCCAAAAGTGACCATCACACACTTGTTTATGAAAGAATGCATTGAGTTAAGGAATCTTATTTTGTGGGAGTACGAGACGAGTATATCCCACCAAATAAAACTTCAATTTCAAAATTTTCAAGAAAGCCTGTTGATTTCTTGAATTCAAGTGTGGTGAAGGAGCCACGTTTGTTTTTTAAAGACTAACGGTTTGTTAGCTCATCATTTTCCTAATCAAGAGGATGGATACCTATATATTATTGGAAAATACCATTTGTAGGAGTACCAAAAGAAATATTGACGAAATATGGCGTGTGGTTAGGCAATCTGAACTTTTGATAAATGAACTGCATTGAGATTGCTTGGTGGTACTTTACTTGCATAAAAAGTGTGTGGAACAGGGTCTAGATGGTGGTGAATTTTAAAAAGTTGAGTGCAGTGGAAAGTAATTGCTTTAAAAAAAATTAAATTGGCTAGAAATGTGTGGAATTGAATTACATGATAAGGAAAGTACAAAGAAATGTAAATGGGCAAGGAATTGAAAATGTAAGGTAAATATAAAATAGAAAGCTCTTACAAAGTGTGTTCCCACGTGTGTTTTCTCTACTTCAAGTCTTTGGTTTTTTCTATGCTATTCTCACCTAATTCTCTTAAAAAGATCTTTAGCTTTTGGCATAATTTGAATTCTATCTTGAATTGAAATATTTTTTATCTCAAAAATTTTTAAGATTTTAATATAGTCCCAAATATGCCACCAGATTTAAAAAATCTCCACTAATTTCTTCGAAATCATCGGTATCAGGACCAATTAGAGGTTCATTATTAGAGCAGGCATCTTCATCAATACCCCCACATTCATATAGAACAACAATAGCCTCTTAATATTAGTAATCTTGAAGAAACTAGTGAAGGCATGAGGAGATTTGAGACTAGTATAAAAGTTGGGGATTTTTTTTTTTATAAGAAAACTTTGAATCTTAATTGGAATTAAATCTAAAGTTGAGGGAGAAAGGACTGCACTAGCACGACCACATTGTTGCTTCCTATGAGTAATTGTGCAATTTGGGCCATACATTTCGTTTTTGTATAATGGGCAACTGGACATAAATTTGCTGTGGGAAACCATCAAGAGCTCACACTAAGATTCCTTGATTGAAAATTTTATATTATTTCTTCTCAATTTCTCTTCACTTTCTATGTAGATTAATTGACGCTGAAAATCATCTCCATCTCAGGAGTTGTAGCTCTATTTCCGAATATAGCTATTGGAGATTTGGAGTTGCAGTTGTCACTATTTTTCTTGCTGAAGAGTTTGTGTCGGCGTTTTACATAGTTTTAATTGCCTTTCCAACATCCTTAGTTATTACGACCACCATTTCTTGATTCGCAAAGAGATTCGCAAAGACTATGACATTCTGAGTGATATTGATTTGGAAATTTTCTATCATTAAACTAAGTTGATAATTTAAATTCACTTTAACATCATTGTGATAGTTTGAAAGGAATTTTAGCTTCAAAACTTGCTTGTAGACTCAGTGACCGAACCACACACAAGATGTTTGATGAAATGTAAAAATCAGATTTGCATCAACTTCTCTTCAATTTTTTATTACCTTGAGAGTGTTTCCGCATGTATTATCTCCATTGTTCCTTTTTGCTCCGTGTCCTTATATTTTTCGCATGATTATCTCTGGTAATTTCATTAAGTACCTAAATTTGCCTTGTTAGTTCTTTGCATCCTGCTTATCTTCTGCAATATTGAGGCATCATTGTCGGAAAGACCAATGAACGGAGATGGTTGTCTTGTGGAGGTTGAAGATGGATGGTGGCTAGTGGCTGGATAAGAGGCACTTAATCTCGTATTTTTCAAGGAAGCCTGTGGTTAGCTAAATGTTAATTTTTCTAGCTTTTGCTTAGAATTTATGATTGAATTTGATATGTTAGATTCTCTGGGAACAATGAAACGTTGAAGAAGACAAACACAAGGCGTCCAGAGGAAAGAAATGAAAATAAGAAAGATATGTAAAACCAATAATAAAAGAGAGGGAAACTAATAAAGATGTGTTCAGTAAAGATAATAGAAAATGGGCTTAGTGTAGACTTGAGCCCATTTATATTTGTTTCTTGGGCTTGTTAAGTTTACATCTTATTCCACACGTGGATCAGGCCCAAAATCCTTACCTGCGTCCTTGTGAGTTCCATGTTTGACCACACGCAAGGCCAACCTGTGTCCCCTTTTATCAGAATAAATAAAATAAAATAAAAATAGCAAAAACAGAAATAAGGATAAATTATAATTTGATCATGTCGACAGCGTCTGAGCATAGAAGGAGAAATAATAACAAATAAAAATAATAATAAAAGGATGAAAAATAAAAAAATGGAAAAATAGTTAGAAAAATTGTTCTTCATTAGATTGTTCAATCTAGTATTAGATTTATTTTATATTCGTTTAATTCGTACACATATGGTTTAGGGAAGTTCATTTTTTCCTCTAAGTTTTAGTTTAGGTTTATGAAAATTCATAAAAACAGATAGTGGGTTTAGAAATAATGATAAAGCTGGACCAACGGTTCCCACATGGATTGGGTTCTCTAAACCTTATCTCGCACAACGTTAAAGTGTACATATGAAATTCAATTAATCATAAAATATTTTTGTGTGAAGGAGCTATTACTAGCCTATTAGGGCCAACTAAGAGCCAAGTGAGATACGAGAGAATATTCCACTTCCTATGCAATCAAAGATCTAAGAACAGGACTTGATTATGCTAATTGCCAAAATAGTGCTAGTCTAATACCTAGCTTGATTGATTTGTGTATCTAATATATTTAGGCAATCTTTAACTATGTTAGTTTTCCTATGCCACTAACATTGCTACATAATTTCTCATTGTTGAAATACTAATGTGAGAACAACATGATCTTGCAAAGAAGTCAATGCAAAAGAATCTGAAAATAAATGAAGAATAATAAAGGACATTAAATATTTATGTGGTTTGCTATCTACATCCATGGAAGAGATAATAGCAAATAATCCATTAAAAATTGGAGAATTAGAGATATAATTGCTCACATGCTTGAATATTTTTCACTCCTAAAAATTTAAGCCCTAACCAAAAAAAAAGATTCCAAATTAATAACTTGGTTTAGTGTAAACTCATGGCACAAAAATTTATAGTGGCTCACAATTTTTGCCGAAGAAACCCTATTATATGTGTGCCATTTCAATGATCAACAACTTTACACGTCCATCAATGGATAATGCCACGGTAACAATTTTAAAAGAGGATTCAGTTAATAATCCTAATTTACATTATCCAATTCAAATCTGATTTGGTATGTGAGCTCAAATTCGAAATATAATTTAACGCTCATTCTGACCGTAATTTCCTCCTCTTCTTTTTTTCCAAATGCTTGGGTTGGTCCGTAGCCCTTTTACTTCTAGCATATATTTTTCAAATTTTGCAGTTAGTCATAATTTATAAACCTAAAGATTTTATATATTTTTTTTAAGAAAAAAATAGGAATAGCAACACGCAGAAAAGAAAACGGTACTTCAAATGAGATTCACGTCTTCACGTCCTCAAATCTTTATCGAATCCCTTTCTCTTCGGTAACCACCTCGCAACGCCGTGGCTCACGTCCTCACGTACTTGAAATGGGCGACACCCACATCAGGAGCCTGAGTAAAGACGAAAAAGAGGAACCGCCTTTAGGAGATCGTGGCTGAGAGCGAGGAGGGAGTCTAGGGTTTCTACGTGGAGATTGGGTATATTGAATTGTGGAGTCGGGCGGGATCATCAGCTTCGAGAGGGAGGCGATCGGAGGTGGTAGTGCGCCTTGTATGGAGCGACGCGGTGGTGAAGCTCCTTGCTTCCTTCCTTTGCCTGATGTCGCTCCAAAATCTCACGCATGCTTCGGGGACAGTCGAATAGCTTCTGCATATGGTGATGATTGGGAATATGTGGAAGAAGAAGGGCCTGCAGAGATCATCTGGCAAGGGAACAGAAGAACAGTAAAGAAAACCATCAGGTTTTCCGAAGAAGGGATCGGACGTGCAACTGTTGAAAGAGGGTAACTCAGAAGATACTGCCTGTTTATGTGTTGAAAACTTGGCATACATTACTTCCTACTTTTCTTTCTCTTTGTGTTGGTTTTGGTTTGAATTTTAAATTTGAGGTTCGTAATTCACTGCCAGGATGCTGAAAAGCCGACCTTGAATCCTCTCCCTCCACTGTTCGAAGAATATTTAGAATATAAGAATTGATCGCCAATGTCAGCTCGACAGAAGTTAGAAAATTTCCTCTCCAAGTGCCTAATTTTGGACTGAGCAGGTAGCTTATTGTGATGGTCATATGTCTAGTTATATTTTTCTGGACTGATTTGTTGAACTTTTTTTTTAATGTTTTATTTTTGCCTGTCGGTTTGCTTAACAGGATGAAGCTCAGTGCTCTTTCATTCTGAAAAATGGAGCTTGTTGGTTTGCTCCACGATGCCTTCATCCAGTTCATATATCCTGAGCATTTTGGAGTACCAATACTGTTTTCAGAATGATGGGCAACTGGTAAGAATAATTAGTGCAATTAAATTTCTTGTGCTTGTGGTGATGCTGCTGCTGCTGCTTCATGTGCACAATGTTGCGGTTTTAGAGTATGCCTAGGATGCCTGTTGAATCGCAGTGCTTTTCTTCGAAATGGGAATAGCTGAAGGTTTATAATATGCTCGATCGCGTCGCTATTTGTGCAGATGCTGCATGTTCTCGCTTTCGTTAGCTGCGATTTTGGCAGAAGATTGCCTTTTGAGTTGATTTGTAGATAGGACTAGCCCCCTAGGCGGCACACTCACGCCGTCCATCTGCGAGCGGGTGGTTAATTATGTCGTGTGCTTCGCGGCGAGAGTCTGGTGTTGTGGTGGGATTTCTGCACCTCATGTTGATAAACTTTTGCATATTTGCACTGCTGCGAATCTTTGTGCAAAATGGTCTAGCTTACGGCATGTGTTTAAATTCAAGATTGATTCATGTCCACTTCATTAATTGTTGGAACTAAATCTGACTCTGTGTTTTTACTCTTTGTCTTATGCCACGCTTTTGCAAATCTTCGGCGCAGGCTGTCCATGGACCCACATGTTTGGAGACGACGTTCTCAACCTCCGTCGCCGTCAATGGCCGTGGCTTGATGCCGCCAAGTCAGTTCATTCTCCATTGTTTTAGTATACCTTTGTGATTTTTCTATGCTGCTTTGTGCAATTTTCGAGCTGGAAATTTCTTTATCGGAATAGCTCGGTCACGGCCGGAGTAGTGGCTGAGGGAGAATATTTGGTGATGGTCAGCGACTTTAGGTATCGACGTCAGACTGATAAGGATTGCGGTGTGAATCTTTGTAGTGGAGTCTTCGTCGAGCTCGTCATTGATGGTTCTGTAGAGGACTTCGTTCGGAGGGGAAGACGTCTTTCGGTGAAAACGCTCTCCAAAAAGTCCCGAAGAAGAAGATACAGGTAAGAGAAAGAAATAAAAATAAAAAAAAAAAAAAACTGAAAATTGAGAAGGAAAATGAAAAAAATTAGGAAATGAATCAAGATCTGATTATAGAATGAGTCAGGTCTAGTTTTAAGTTGGGTTGAAGTAGAGGTGTCAAAATTGGTCTTAAGCTCATATATGACCCATTTATGATTTAAATGGGTCATGTATAGATCACCTACATTTTGAAAAAACTAGTTAAATGGGTCTTAAATGGGTTGGATTTAAAAATCTATTTTTAACCGAAGCCTCACGTAACCACTGGGGTTTACCCCAGTGGCCACCTTTCCAACTTGGAAGGGGGAGGTGGGGGGTTCAAATCTCCACTTTCTCAGAGGTGGTTGAGGTGGGGACGAATTAATTTTCAAGAGTAGGTTTCGACTTCCACGCCTTGCAATAAGGCATAGCAAAAGTCTAAGAGTGAGGGTTAGAATAGCAGTAGAGTATGATCGACTAAAAAAACACTCAAGCCTCACATTTTCATAGGAGTAGAGTATGACCGACTAAAAAAAAAAAAAAAAAAAACCCAAGCCGCATTTTCTCTTACCCTTTTTTTTTGTAAAAATCGAATTAAAGTTAGTTTTTATATTTCATTTTTTCTTCCTCCTTCCTTAGTCGATGGCTGGCACGACAACGGTAGGTGACTAGCCAATCAAGGCTCAAGATCGCTAGATATAGGGAGGCTCGAGCTCGCTAGATCTAGCAAGGCTAAGGCCTCATTAGCAATTAGCAAGGATCGAGCCTTGCCGATTTGGCAAGACTAGAGGTCATTGGTGTCGAGCAAGCTTGATCTTGCCCAATGTAGATGAGCTCGATCTTGCCCATCATGGACGATGCCTTGGCCTCGCCAGATCGGGAAAGATCGAACTCATCGACGTTGGGCAAGATCAAGCTTGCTCGACACCAATGAGCTCTAGTCTTGCCAAATCGGCAAGGCTCGATCCTTGCTAATTGCTGATGAGGCCTTAGCCTCGCTAGATTTAGCGAGCTCGAGCCTCACTAGCGATCTTGAGCCTTGATTGGCTAGTCACCTACCGTTGTCGTGCCAGCCATCAACTAAGGAAGGAGGAAGAAAAATGAAATATAAAAACTAACTTTAATTTCGATTTTTACAAAAAAGGGTAAGAGAAAATGTGAGGCTTGGGTTTTTTTTTTTGGTCGGTCATACTCTACTCCTATTCTAACCCTCACTCTTAGACTTTTGCTATGCCTCATTGCCAAGGCATCGTCCATGATTGGCAAGGCTCGAGCTCGCCTGCGATTGGTCACCAATCATTGTTGTGGCCAATGGCCAGTTGAAGAAGGAAACATAAAAAGAAGAAAAAAAATTAAAAAATTATTAACAAATAAATAAAATAAAGACAATTAAAAATAGATTTTTTTAAAAAAATAGATTTTTTAAAAATATTTTTTTATAAAAATTGTCCATTAAATTTGTATTGCATTAAAGTGTTTTAGTGATACCATTTTTCTAAAAAAATATTATAAGAAATAAGCTTTAAAGTTTTTCACATTTTTTTTTTATTTACTAGTTTTTTATTCTTTAGTTTACTTTTTAAATTTGATTTGAATTTTTTATTCAAGTAATATATATGTGAAGAGCTTAAAGTGAATTAAATGGGTGAAAGTTGATTAACTTAAATTGAGTTAAATAGTAATGTGTTTCAATAATATGGATTGAGTAAGGTATAAGTCGAATATGGATCGAGGTCAAGTATGGGACATCAAATTTACATTACATGAAAATGGGTCAAAATGAATTAAATGGGTCAATATGGGTCGGACTATTTTCAACTTGACCCAAACCTGATCCGATCCACCCATTTGATGGTCCTATCCTGAAGTAAGGGTGTTGTGGGCCGGAGAGTGAGCCGAGTCAAAAATCAATAGATTCAAATGTTTGGGCCATACTCAAGCCAAGCTCGAGTCCGACTTGAGAAGGGAACTCGGTCTAAAGTCCACTTTTGTTATTATTTTTTTTTTAAAATAATAACGATAAGGAGGAGAAAAATATCAGTAATCATATCATAAATCTTGTCAAGACAATAACATTTTTACAAAGAAAAAAATGCAGCTTTGCTCTTCACTTCTCATTCAACCCTTATTTCAAAAGACAGTGCAATTGCTTATTATCACATCAATAGCATGATACGCACCAAGTGCCGTTGAAGTCAAAGGAACCAAGCCTTCGAATGGGAACAAAATTGAGGATGTTGCAATAGAAGTTGATAGACTCTTAGACGGACCAGCACCACGTAGATATGTGATTCAAGCACTTCAAATGCTGAGGGTTCTTAGGGTTCTTCTTGTTGATCCTTTCTTTAAACATCTCTCCCTTCCCTCTCTCCGTGACAGCGACAATGCAAATTAAAAAACTGCAAGATATCAAAAACTCAAAATGCGAAAAAGCTTCAATAGCTTAATTTTGTGATGAATTTAGGAATGCAAAGAGAGATTGTAAGCTAGAGAGAAAATATCAGCATTCAGGCCATGGTTGGAGGGTATAAATATGGGCATGGAGATGCAAAACGGAGGAGAGAAAAAGTTCACGTGTGCAATTCAAACACCCATGTGGGAACTAGATATCTCTATTGAGTATGGCATATTCGATTTCATTTGATAAAATAGAGGAATAGTGAGGACATAGCTATTAGTTCTATGCCTATGGCAATGTGAAAGAAGTTTGAAAAATATTAAAAGTGTTATAGTGTTGTCGTGTCTATATTAGATCCTCATTATTAGCCAAACCTATTAGAGCTTTGTTATATGATCGAGTGGAATTTGTACAGAACATTCGAGAAATGCTCTATGTTTGTTTGTTATGATGTTAATATGATCTTTATGTCAAGAGATGGTTGCTTTACATCTTCAACCAATCAAGGTAACATTTCCACTTCGATGGCCACAACTCCTTTGTCTTCCCTCTCCAAGAAGTTAAGCAAGTCATATGTTCTTCTGATGATCTTTAACTGTTTGTTCCAGCTAATCCGAGGCTACGAACATTCTCGTGCTTGGTCAAAACTTGAGGGACAACAATACTTTAGTCTCATCGAATGAAGTATTTGAGCTAGGAATCTTCAAGACCGGTGGGTCTTCCTCAAGCAACTACTACGTGGGCATTTGGTTCAGGGATGATCCTTACAGAAATCATTTTGGGTCGCAAATCGAGATTACCCGCTTCTTGATATTCTTTTTGTACTCTCCATCAGGTATGATGGAAACTTGGTGATATCCGATAGAAAGCAGATTCCGTATCTAGTCAATGTTGAGATGTTATTATATGTAATATCACAAGTGCGATATTGCTTGATTCTGGCAATTTTGTTCTAATACAAGGCAATAGCACGGTATGGGAAAGCTTTTTTTATCCATCAGACACGTTCTCACCTAGCATTGGCTTTTTCGATTTAGGCATGGGTATGGTGAGGGACCAGTTTCTTGTTTCATGAAATACCCAAGTTTCATGCCTTACCTTACTAGTGCTTAAATTGAAATACCCAAGTTTCATGCTAGGTGAGAACGTTTCTGATGGATTGAAAAGCTTTCCCAAACCATGCTATTGCCTTCTATTAGAACAAAATTGCTAGAATCAAGCAATTTCGCACTTGTGCTATTACTAGTAAATAACATCTCAACATTGACTAGATACGAAATCTGCTTTCTATCGGATATCACCAAGTTTCCATCGTACTTGATGGAGAGTACAAAAAGAATATCAAGAAGTGGGTAATCTCAATTTGCGACCCAAAATGATTTCCTGTAAGGACCATCCCTGAACCAAATGCCCACGTAGTAGCTTGAGGAAGACCCACCGGTCTTGAAGATTCCTAGCTCAAATACTTCATTCGATGAGACTAAAGTATTGTTGTCCCTCAAGTTTTGACCAGGCACGAGAATGTTCGTAGCCTCGGATTAGCTGGAACAAACAGTTAAAGATCATCATAAGAACATACGACTTGCTTAACTTCTTGGAGAGGGAAGACAAAGGAGTTGTGGCCATTGAAGACATCTTTGAGAACATTTGGTCAATCTTGATGAGTATTGTCGCAACCTATCCTTAGGGAGGTGTAGAGGTACTTGCTTATAAGACGAGTCAAATTGTGTGCAGAAATGATGATCTTGGATGGACCAATATTTGCTAACACTACAAACGACTCATCAATCACAAATGTGAACCCTCCCAAGTCTGTACCTTAGGCGATATTGGTTTTCGTAATCTATTTGATCAGAAGGAATCACCACTAGCCATAATTGAGGGTTGGCTAGAGCCCTAAACAAGACGTGGAGTGTTGTCTTGATGCATACATAACAGGGGATTGCAGGTTTGAGAACTTGATTATACTAGTTCTGCAACTTATGCCCTTTCGGCACCTAAGCTTGATTAAGAGCTAGCCAAAGTGTCAAGCAGCCTATCAAAGAAATTGAGGTTCATCTTAACCATTCTAAATATGAAAGTAATAATCATTGTACAAAGGAGATGCAATCAAGCATAATACAAATAAATAGTGCAAACGAGAAACTAGCATCGTCTCTAAAAAGAAAAAAATGGCATCTAAAAAATCCTATGCTAAAACTTTAAAGGCTTATTCAATTTTGGATACGATATTTCTAAATCTAAAAATTTTATAAAAAGACCTAAACTAAGTGAATTCTAATTTTTTAGCTTTTTCAAAAGATTTCTGGTATTTCTTAATTTGCTCAAATTTTTTTTACCTCTTATTATTATTATTTTAAAATTTTTAATTACCAAAAGTAGACTTCAGATCGGGTTCCCTTCTCGGGTCAGACTTAGAGCTCGGCTCGAGTATGGCCCAAACATTGAAATCACATGGGCTGAAGACCATGATTCATTTTGTCAATGAAATCGCCTCACGAGTGATTCTAAAGCAACATATTTTGTGTCCGCACCTCTACCATCATACTACAAAGTTGTCTCCCCTAAGCCCGTCAATAGAAATCCGCCAATGTGTAACCTACGTGTTATGGATAATATTCTCACGTGGGTGTTTGAATTGCACAAGTGAACTTTTTCTCTTCTCCATTTTGCATCTTCGTGCCCATATTTATACTCTCCAATTTGGCCTGAATGCTGATATGTTCTCTCTAGCTTACAATCTCTCTCCGAACTCCTAAATTCATCACGAAATTAAGCTGTTGGAGCTTTCTCGCATTTTGGATTTTTTATTTGTTGCATTTTTTAGTTTGCATTGTCACTGTTGCAGAGAGGGGAAAGGGAGAGATATTTAAGGAAAAGATCGGCAAGAAGAGCCCTCTACATTTGAAGTGCTCGAATCACATATCGATGTAGTGCTGGTCCATCGAAGAGTCTATCAACTTCTATTGCAACATCCTCAGTTTGTTACCATTCGAAGGCTTGGTTCCTTTGACTTCGACAGCGCTTGGTGCTTATTATGCTATTGATGCGATAAGAACGTAGTTGAATTGTCTTTTGAAACAAGAGAATGAGAAGTGAAGAGCAAGCGCTGCATTTTCTTTGTAAAAATGTTGTTGTTTTGACAAAATTTAGGATATAATAACTGATATTTTTCTTCTCCTTTTCACCTTGTAAATGCAGGTTATTCAATTCTCCAACATGGGATTTCTTTAATACAATTCACCCACACATGCATTATTGTTGGGGCGCATGTATAAGTGAGCTATGTTAAAGAAGTCCTATATTGAAGACTTCATGTGGTACGGAATAGCTAACATATTATAGTTAGGATATAACTCATTGACTTAAACTTTTAAGTGAATGTGGGTTTAACTGAATATGTTGACAGGCTCGGACTTTGGCTCCTCTTTGCAATCTTAGACTTTTGTTGTGCATTCTTAACAAATGGTATCAAAGCCTATAGTTGATATTTCTGGGCAAGTGGACATTGGGGTGTAACAATGTGAACCTGTTGAAAATTTGATAAAGAAGGATACCTAAATTAAGGGGGAGTAGCCCTAACATTAAGCTCACATGTGTAGGGGGGATTGTTTAGATACATGTGTGGGTGTGTTATGTTAGAGAAATCCAGCATTAGAGAATTGATATGATGTATACCATTTAGTATATCCTAATTAGCAGAAACTCATTGACTTAATATTTTGAGTGAAGATGGGTCCAACTGCATATATGAACGAGCTCGGACTTAGGCTCTTTTTTGGCAATCTCCTTAAACGAAGATATTGGACTTCTGCTATTGGCTCCCAACAAGGCATAAGGGATGCTCAAAGACCACCAAGAGCTCATTACAAGGCCCAAAGCTCGGCTGAAGGCCTGCTATATGACATTCAAATGATCTAGACTATGGGGTTCAGCATATTTTTTAGCGCGAATTCAACTCCGAAATGGCTAGACCAACCGAGGCTGGCCTAAAGAGATTGAATGCTCACTGTCCGAGCATTGCATAGCTTGGACAATGGGCATTCAGACATCTAAGATGCGATTACCCTCACGAGGCATAGGCTAATCCACCATGGATTCGAGACAACAGGCAAGTGATATAACAGTATTATGACCAAAATTGTTACTTGAAATATGAGGACAATGCTATGGACTAAAAATGAGTCATGAACATCCCAATTCGAGCTGATGTATGTGCACTTTGGGGAGACATAAGCTCATCCAAATGGTAATGCAACATAGTGTCGACACTGAGCATAAATCTTAAACAAGGATGGACCGCTCTCATTACCTTGGAAACGCCGGACTCGAGCATCATATAACTCAAACTCAAGCCAAGCACATGCCCATTCATCTTTGTCTCATGCGCCCATTTTTTTTCTTTTAAATTTTTCATGATGATTTTCTTTTAAATGGGAGACAGACTTTGGAAAAAAAAATAGGTTTCACTATCTGTAAGCTATAATATTTCTGTTGGGAATAACGGATCCCCGAAAAGTGAATTCGACACTAAATCGAACCCCTAAAGTAATGCGGAAGACAAGCCAGGGAAAATCACGTATCACCGATCCTAAAGCACACCACGGATTTGAGCGTACCTTGTTAGCCACATATTAGACACCAAAGCCGATAAGAGGAAGAGAATCTGGCCCTGTTCGATCCGACGACGCTTGAAGAGAAGAAAACGCTTACTGTTTTCTTTTTTTTTGGAGAGAGAGAGCGCGGGAGAAGGGAAGATGTACGTACATTCTATTTCCAAAAGGGTGTCTTCTCTGTCTCTCTCTCTCATCCCTTTTATATGTCCCCCATCCACGGGCCCTATTCCTAAGGGCTGGGCTTTTAGGCCCAACATGGGCGGACGGGCCTTAAGCCCATCACTAATAAAACCATCATCTCCCACTCGCACATGGTGGGTCAAACAGGATTCTCTTTACCTCTCTTCAACATTCATACCGGTGAATAATCCGTGCGACCAGCATACTTTGAGAGCTCGTTGCTATACATCTGTTAGGAATATATAGCAGCTCATAAATGAGCGTCTCACTATGAGTAGATTTAGTATGCAGTACCCTAGATCGATCAATCACATTTATATCTCTCTTAATCTCTTTTAAACATGATATATATTGTATTCACAATTACAGTTATCACAAAGACAATCATAATTGGTCGACTAGTGAATACAAAACTACAATGTGATTCTCCAAAATTGATCTTCTTCTTTCCTTCAAACTCTCAATTTCATTTCAGCTTGCTTTTCTAGAAATGTCCCATTAGTTCGAATCAAACTCATGACCATTAGCAACATCCTAAGATAGCAAACACCAAATAGAAATCTTGAGAATAAGTAAGAGTCATGAGGGGACTAAAAAATTGAGGAACTCTTGTCCTCAAGAGTCTCACACAACATAAAAGTTGAGATCAAACTTTTTTCACTCTTATTGGTCGTCTCATGCATACGTAGTATGAAATACGTATTACGGTATTAACTCCTTTCCCGTGGTGTGTATGTCTACACCTTTCAATACCGTACAGATGATAGTTCAGACATACCCAATGTCTAACTTGAGTTCACATATCTACTCATTCACAAAATTCATCGAACTCACATCTAGCATCATAGACAGATAAAGTAAAATATGTGGGGTATTTTACTTTCGGACATAGTAAGTATTATGTTCTCATCTTAACACTTAGTTAAGGCGACATACGTATTTTAAGCTTGAGCTCTCGATTATCACCTAGATAATAAGCTTAAAACAATCTCATATCTATTTATCACACAGTAAATAGAGGCGATTACCCGTGTGAGTGGGCTAATTTTATATCTGTCCGACATACTTTCTCAACTTAAAGTAATGCACTAAGCATTAAGATGCATAAAGATCAAACAAAGATACATAGACATTAACAATGAAACAACACTAGTTCATAAATGTGAACAAATCAAGGAAATTACAATCCAAGACATCGACTCTACGCAATCCTAGAGATTTTACATGACCACAAAACACATCTCTAGGTATTGGCTTTGTCATAGGATCTGTTACCATTTTATGCATAGATATGTACTGTAAGTTCACATCTTTTCGTGCAACCATATCCTTGACAAAGTTATACTTGTATATATATGTTTGGTCTTGCCATGATATTTTGATCTTTTGTGTACGCTATAGCTACTTGGCTATCATGGATTTGCAGCTTTCTCAATGACACCTAAATGATCCAAAAATCTCTTAAGCCAAACTCCTTGTACCATAATGCCACGAACTCAGCTTCCATCGTGGATAAGGCTATACACGTTTGCTTCTTACTACTCCATGATATGGCGCCATTGTTCAGTAAGAAAGCAAATCCTGTATTTTCTTTCATCTAAATCAACTCCCCAATCAGCATCTGAATAGCCTTCAAGTCGCAGATCCTTTCCTTGGTAATTCAACTTGTAATCAGCAGTTCCCTTCAGATATCTTAGTATTCTCTTAACGGCTTTCCAATGTGCTGGACCTGGGTTGGATTGGTATCTACTCACCATTCCAACTGCAAAACATATGTCGGGTTTTGTACACATCATAGCGTACATCAAGCTCCCAACAGCACTAGCATAAGGAACATGTTTCATTTGTTCCTTCTCTTATGGAGTCTCTCGGACACGCCTATGGCTCAATCCTTCACCTTTTGCAATAGGAGTGTGTATGGGTTTACAATCTTGCATATGAAATCGTTCAAGAACCTTATTTATATAGGTTTCTTGAGAAAGAGACAACGATATCTTCGAACGATCTCTTGAAATCTTAACTCCAAGAATGTATGCAGCCTCACCCATATCCTTCATCTCAAAGTTGGAAGACAACCAACTCTTGACAGTGTTAACAAACTCCATATTGCTTCCGGCACCGCATATCATCAACATATAATGATATGATCACAAATTGATCCTTGGATCTTTTGATATATACACAATGATCTTCATCAATCATTGTAAAATCATATGCCATTATGGCATTATGAAAACGTATATACCATTGTCTTGATGATTGCTTAAGGCCATATATCGACCTCAAAAGTCGACATACATTTTCTTCTTGGCCTTTCACTATGAAACCAGTAGGTTGTTCCATATATATTTCTTCCTCTAATTCTCCATTGAGGAAAGTAGTCTTTACATCCATTTGATGTAACTCAAGATCCATACTAGCTACTATTGCCAGAATAATGCGAATCGAGGTAAATCTCACTACAGGAGAAAATGTATCTTCATAATAAAATCCTTCCTGTTGATTATACCCCTTCGCCACAAGGCGAGCCTTATGCCTTTCTATCGAGCCATCAGCCTTTCGCTTTATTTTGAGAACCCACTTGTTCCCGATAGCTCGTGTCCTTTTGGAAGATCAACCAGCCTTCCTGCACTTGGTTTGATTTCATTGACTCAATTTCCTCTTCCATTGCATGAATCCATTTTTCCTTACTAGGGCAATTCAGAGCCTCATTAATATTTCTTGGCTCATCCTCATCTTGTGGAGCAACCATAAAAGTTTCCCCTTCAATGCCAAAACGTCGACGGGGAATACTTTGGCGACTTGTTCGCCGTATGGGAGATTGTACACTTTGCACATCATTTCCCATTATGCTCCCACTAGGATTAGATAATGATGATGTCGTCTCAGCATGTGGTTGCAATTGAGAATGAGTTGAATTCAATTCATCACTTCTCATATTACTCCCACTTGGACGAACTCCACTAATATCATTATCTTGATCCAAGGTCTCAAATAGGGAACAATCTTCCCATATTTCGCCCTTCTTAGGAAACTCATCCTCTAAAAATGTGACATCCCGTGATTCAAATTCAGTTATACTCCCACTTTGCTGCTCACCTATGAACACATACCCTTTCGAGTGTTCTGAGTACCTTATGAAAATACTCTTCTTTCCTCTGGGACCTAATTTCCCAAACTTGTGAGATGACTCATATGTATAGGCAGCACAACCTCATGGCTTAAGAAAACTTAAGTCCGGTTTTCTACCTGTCCATAACTCATATGGAGTGGAAGTAACTGATTTGGAAGGCACCCGGTTAGGTAAGTTAGCATGCGCCATCATGGACCTAACCATTTCCAGTAGGGTTCTGTTTCTTCTCTCCGCAACACCATTTTGTTGAGAAGTATATGGAATAGACAACTGTCTTTCTATTCCTTTTTCATCACATAATTTTCTGAACTCATCAGATAAATATTCTCGACCTCGATCGAATCTCAATACTTTTATTTTCTTGTCTAATTGATTCTCTACCAGGTTCATAAACCTTTGAAACAACTTATTGTTTCAGATTTATGAGAAATCAAATAGACATATCCGAATCGAGTATAATCATCTATGAAAGTGATGAAATAAACAGCCCCATGCCTTCCTCTCACATTCATTGGACCATAGACATCGAATGGATTAAATGCAGAGGAAATTCAGCTGTTTTACCTTTTCCAAATGGTTTCCTTGTCGTTTTTCCTTCTAGGCAATGCTTACATATGTGCAAATCGACTTTTTCAATATTGCCCAACAAACCCCCTTTGGCTAGTCTATTCATACGTTGTTGGCCAATGTGACCAAGTCTAGCATGCCATACATTCACATCATTATCATATGTATTAGGAGACGTGAGAAGGGAATAACAAACATTTGCATTAACATAGTCAATATCTAATACAATGAAACCATCCAGAAAATAACCACAACCATAGTAATTTGTATCCAAAAACAAATCCACACCTCTATTATGGAAGTTTATATTAAAACCTAGTTTAAC